>NW_021822163.1:0-36623 GCF_901001165.1 Salmo trutta | reverse complement strand
GGAGAAGGGCCACAGTCTGGACAAGTCACAGGACAGCCGTGAGGTGGGGAGGAGAAGGGCACAGTCTGGAACAGTCAACAGGACAGCTGTGAGGTGGGGAGGAGAAGGCCACAGTCTGGAACAAGTCACAGGACAGCTGTGAGGTGGGGAGGAGAAGGGCCACAGTCTGGAACAAGTCAACAGGACAAGCCGTGAGGTGGGAGGAGAAGGGCCACAGTCTGAACAAGTCAACAGGACAGCCGTGGAGGTGGGGAGGAGAGGGCCACAGTCTGGAACAAGTCAACAGGACAGCCGTGAGGTGGGGAGGAGAAGGGCCACAGTCTTGAACAAGTCAACAGGACAGCCGTGAGGTGGGGAGGAGAAGGGCCACAGTCTGGAACAAGTCAACAGGACAGCCGTGAGGTGGGGAGGAGAACGGCCACAGTCTGGTACAAGTCAACAGACAGCTGTGAGGTGGGGAGGAGAAGGGCCACAGTCTGGAACAAGTCACAGGACAGCCGTGAGGTGGGGAGGAGAGGGGCCACAGTCTGGAACAAGTCAACAGGACAGCCGTGAGGTGGGGAGGAGAAGGGCCACAGTCTGGAACAAGTCAACAGGACAGCTGTGAGGTGGGGATGAGAAGGGCCACAGTCTGGAACAAGTCAACAGGACAGCCGTGAGGTGGGGAGGAGAAGGGCCACAGTCTGGAACAAGTCAACAGGACAGCTGTGAGGTGGGGAGGAGAAGGGCCACAGTCTGGAACAAGTCAACAGGACAGCCGTGAGGTGGGGAGGAGAAGGGCCACAGTCTGGAACAAGTCAACAGGACAGCCGTGAGGTGGGGAGGAGAAGGGCCACAGTCTGGAACAAGTCAACAGGACAGCCGTGAGATGGGGAGGATGTGAGGAATTTAGGCCGAGGGTCAGGTCAGAATGAAGTGAGGAAGAATGATACCACAAAAGTTCTGCCTAGCAACACCAGTAAGGAGGAGACTCAGCATAAAGGGTTTAAATACCAGCAGCTTGTGTGAATATGTCTTGGTCTTAGGCATTGGGTGGGTGAATAAACTTGGTTTGAGCTTTACTTATCGGTCTGAGTTTTTACTTTTAATTTACAACTTAACACAGGTGTAAAAGAAACAGACCAAGACAAGTAGGCGCGCAGTGGATTATGGTCATTTGTAGTTAATACAAAGTTTTATGTGCTAAACTATGTAGAATATTGGCCTGTTGGAAACTACAACTCCCTACTACATCACACAGTTCAGTCTGGGTCTGATTTATCTCTAGAGAAACTACAACTCCCTACTACATCACACAGTTCAGGTTGGGTCTGATTTATCTCTAGACTTGCTCTAGACACTCGCTTGCTTGCCCCCAATTCGGGGAACCGTTGATCTACTTCAGAGGAACTGTGTCTAGAGTGATTTCCTGTTGTTTTGACACCTCACTAGAAGACTAGAATAACTAGCTGTTGCTACAGAACGAGACGACCAATTCACAGTTAGTCTGTGTCTCGTTCTCCACACACGTACACATTCCAAGATCACCTGTTTTCTATATGCACAAGATAGACTATATAAGGCTTCTGAACTCCTTGTGTCATCGAGCTCTCGGCCTTCCACCTCAGAGTGTAGGGCTGACCAAGCTACATGATTGCAATTCTATAGAATAAAGGTTAAATGTATGAAGAAATGACAAAGTCTCTCCTAAATAGTTAGAATTTCCACCACAATGTGCAATAGGGCTTTTTCAACACCAACAATGTTAGACCAGACTCATAGTACAGAATGAATGACTGACTGCCCAGTTCAACATCAGTTCACCGTCTCACCTCATACTGTATTGGAGCAGCAGCAGCTGACTGCCCAGTTCAACATCAGTTCACCGTCTCACCTCATACTGTATTGGAGCAGCAGCGGCTGACTGCCCAGTTCAACATCAGTTCACCGTCTCACCTCATACTGTATTGGAGCAGCAGCGGCTGACTGCCCAGTTCAACATCAGTTCACCGTCTCACCTCATACTGTATTGGAGCAGCAGCAGGGTTTAACTGGAGTTGTTCTCAGATCCCCTAAGAACCGTAGGGTTCTTGGTCAATGAAAAACAGCCCCAAAAGGTTCTTCAAAGAACTTGTTAGAAGGTGGGTTCATCGAGGAACCTCCGTTGTTGCTGGACTTCTTCCGGGAACTTCGCAATTACAACTGAAAACGATGGTGACAAGTTTGGATGCGACAACAGTTAAAAAGGTTAAGTTGGGTTGATGTTTGGCTCTGAATATGTCTCGAAATAATTTATTATAATAATATAACATACTAATAATGAATAACGAAGACAATGATGGTTTTCTGTGAATATCTTCCATAACGTTACTATAGTTAATGAACGTAAATATTAGAAAGCCGGGTTTGACCGTCGGCGTTGTATGAGCTACAGTACAGTACCGTTAGCTAGCTAGCTAATGTTATGTCCTAACTAGGCACAACTAGGTTTGGATTATTTCCTCAACTATATTCTTTCCCATATATTGTATATCGTTTCCATTAAGCCAACATGGCTTTACACTCATTAATGTGAGTTTCCAATCTAGAGCAGTTCTCACTTTTGTGATAATGAACTAGCTAATGTTAGCTTTGTTAACTAACTAACTAACTAACTAAGGACGGTGACCTGTCCAGACGAGATGTTACAACGAACTGAATCGTCAATGGAGGTCTTCCTCTTTATATAACCTGCTACAGCATGCAATACTATTAACTCACAAGGGGGCATAACGTTACATGTACAATACTATCCCATTTAGGAGACGTTACATGTCCAATACTATCCCATTTTGAAACGTTACATGTACAATACTATCCCATTTAGGAAACGTTACATGTACAATACTATCCCATTTTGGAAACATTACATGTACAATACTATCCCATTTTGGTAACATTACATGTACAATACTATCCCATTTTGGTAACATTACATGTACAATACTATCCCATTTTGGTAACATTACATGTACAATACTATCCCATTTTGGAAACGTTAGGGCTGTATGGCAGTACTGTTACTGTATGGCAGTACTGTACTGGCTAGTGCTTTCTCCAATATGTTCTTCCATTTTACATTATATTATTTGTCGATGCCATTTATCTTTCAATATTTATTTAATATATATATATATTAATGCTTGTAAGACTATTCTTTGACACATTTTCTCTTCCTTTGAAATTGTTATAGGACAGAACATGGACACAATGCAATTGGGATCAAGAAGAAGGTACAGATATGTTGTAGGACAGCTGCATTTGAAGTGTACCTTTAACCTACATAGCAGTCAATACAAACATAGAACATCACCCAAAACACACAAAACAAACACCCCCTGCCACGCCCTGACCAAACTACAATAACAAATAACCCCTTTTACTGGTCAGGACGTGACAGCACCCTCCCCCCCAAAGGTGCAGACCCCTTCTCCCCGGTGCTCCAGTCCACGCTGCTTGGTCTTCTTGTGGTGGGTGGTTCTGTAACGGCCGTCGAAGGGAGTAGACCAAGGTGCAGACCCCTTCTCCCCGGTGCTCCAGTCCACGCTGCTTGGTCTTCTTGTGGTGGGTGGTTTTGTAACGGCCGTCGAAGGGAGTAGACCAAGACGCAGACCCCTTCTCCCCGGTGCTCCAGTCCACGCTGCTTGGTCTTCTTGTGGTGGGTGGTTCTGTAACGGCCGTCGAAGGGAGTAGACCAAGGCGCAGCTGGTTGAGTGCTCATATTTAAATATTTATTCGAATATTTAAACAAAACAAGAAAAACGACAGCCAAACAGTACTGTCAGGTACACTAAACACTAAACAGAAAATAATCACCCACTAAACACAATGAGAAAACCCCCTACTTAAATATGGTCTCTAATCAGAGGCAACGAGATTCAGCTGCCTCCAATTAGAGACCAACCCCAAATAATTCCAACATATACTATTTCTATGTTTAATCTAGGTTGTCTAACATAGAACATCACCCAAAAACCCCAAAACACACAAACAAACACCCCCTGCCACACCCTGACCAAACTACAATAACAAATAACCCCTTTTACTGGTCAGGACGTGACAATACACACTAAAGCTGAAAAAATCTGTATTTAGCATCAAGTCTACAATATTGTTAGTTTACCTATGATTCATCTTTAATGTTGTTTTTATTGTACATCATTAGTTGTATTTTTTAAATGTCATGTCATGTATTCCCCTGTGGCTCAGTTGGTAGAGGATGGTGTGTGCAACGCCAGGGTTGTGGGTTTGATTCCCACGGGGGGCCAGTACAACAACAAAAATGCATGAAATGTATGCATTCACTACTGTAAGTCGCTCTGGATAAGAGCGTCTGCTAAATGACTAAAATGTAAAATGTAAAAAAAAATGTCATGAAAAGCACTATACAAAGTAAATGTATCATGTATTATGGTCTGCATAAATGTTACAATTTTGTCATGTGTTTTGTTTGGTAAATTGTTTTGTAAATATTAATTTACATTTGTGGTGCCACTAAATAAACAATGAATGATTTAAATCAATACTGTCAATATTGTTATTAACATATGTTTTTATAATGGAGGGAGGGTGGACAGGGAGTTAAAAAATGAACCCCAAAAGGTTATTTGAGGAATCATGATAAGGGGTTCTTTGAATAACTTATAGGAGTTCCCACAAAAGGTTCTTTGAATAACTTTTAGGGGTTCCCCCACAGTTCCAATTTCAAGAACCCCTAAAGGATACTCCAGGAACCTTTACTTTTTAGAGTGTATATTGATAAAAGTCACCTTGTCCGAGAGACATTTACATAGTTATACACAGCCCAATTTGGGATGACTATTTTAGGGCGAAATAGCGGCCACAGACAGACAGACCAGATATCGACCATAATTCAACGTCCTTGGACGTCACGTGGTGAGTGAGTATGACCAAAGTTATTCTATTTAGCTACACTTTGAAGTACATTTTTACACTATAATAAATGTTTCTGATGCCACATAGCCCGTTTTCAAAGGGAGTCGTTGGTTTTTAGGGGAAGTTGCTTTTGAGCTTTTTGTCTGAAAGTATTTTCTCAACTGCGATACCAACTCCAGTCAGCAGATGGCGATGTGCGTCTTTCAGGTGATTCTGCCACTGTGACGTATCATCTAGTGGACGGGACGGTTCTTCAACATCAATAGCTAGTCAGACACCTTGGTTCACTCTAACTTTATGGAAAAAGGTTTATTAAATAAATCTAGCAACTCCTCTCATACTGGGAAGAACCCCCCCAGACCTTAAGGGCAGTTTTATTTCAAATGTAGTACCTGGACGGAGAAAATCCAATTAGCGTTTTATAGTTACATCGTTAGGGTAACTTACCCTAAAGTGGACACACTCCCATCAGTTTCTGAGACAACTGCCCAGACTTTGTAGACTGTTTAATAATGCTTAAACCTCATCATTATCAAATGATCCATTAAAGATACCAACTCAAAACCTACGTTCGTCTACATATGGGTTGTTTAAATTGTATCTAATTATATTCCCAGTATTACTTCATCAAATCTCTAGTAATCATTATACACACATACAATTCATCATATTTTCATATATTCACAGAATCCATATAAAACGTAAGAAATTCTCAGGTAGTCACGACAACCATTCCATTTGCTTTTTCAAGGACTCTCCATAGCTACGAAGCAGCTCTCCAAACATACTCAAGGCAGAACAAAAAATAAACTTTTGTTCTCGGTTCTCTAATCTCCCAGACACCATGGCAAAATCAAGCCTCCCAGGAACTATAGACCTTCCGCTGCTTTCTAAAATATCATCCCACTTATTATCCACATTTCAATCATCTGATTCAGCATATTTCTATATGTTACTATCCAGACGTCAGATTAAGACTCATTTCCACATTCACACAACTCTCATACCACAGTCACACAACTCTCATATCACAGTCACAACTCTCATATCACAGTCACAACTCTCATATCACAGTCACAACTCTCATATCACAGTCACACAACTCTCATATCACAGTCACACAACTCTCATATCACAGTCACACAACTCTCATATCACAGTCACACAACTCTCATATCACAGTCACACAACTCTCATATCACAGTCACAACTCTCATATCACAGTCACAACTCTCATATCACAGTCACAACTCTCATATCACAGTCACAACTCTCATATCACAGTCACAACTCTCATATCACAACTCTCATATCACAGTCACACAATTCTCATATCACAGTCACACAATTCTCATATCACAGTCACACAATTCTCATATCACAGTCACACAACTCTCATCACAGTCACACAACTCTCATCACAGTCACACAATTCTCATATCACAGTCACACAACTCTCATATCACAGTCACACAATTCTCATATCACAGTCACACAACTCTCATATCACAGTCACACAACTCTCATATCACAGTCACACAACTCTCATATCACAGTCACACAACTCTCATATCACAGTCACACAACTCTCATATCACAGTCACACAACTCTCATATCACAGTCACACAACTCTCATATCACAGTCACACAATGCTATTCCCAAACATACCTAATTAATTAGTTTTTCAACAATATTTTAACCTGCAGGAATATTTTCTAATTTGTATCTCATAGTTAGTTCCTAGGATAATGAATCAAATACATTTACATCTTTCAATACTTCTAAAATGGGGTCCAGGTTTAAAACAATTACAGGTTTAAAACAATTACAGGTTTAAAATAATTACAGGTGCACCTTACTATCTTATACTATATCATAAATGGTCTTAACTAGTAAACACAGATTCTAGTTTTCATCCAGTTTGCACAGATAGCGGACCCTGTTTACACCTCCACACAGGAATAGACACCCAGATTCTACTGACTGGGCACTGTTTACACCTCCACACAGGAATACACTCAGAGCTTCCTGACTGGGCCCTGTTTACACCTCCACACAGGAATACACACTCAGAGCCTCCTGACTGGGCCCTGTTTACACCTCCACACAGGAATACACACTCAGAGCCTACTGACTGGGCCCTGTTTACACCTCCACAGGAATACACACTCAGAGCCTCCTGACTGGGCCCTGTTTACACCTCCACACAGGAATACACACTCAGAGCCTACAAGGATTTTCTAAAAACTCCACTTTGCGTGTTTCACTCACCTCTTCCTTTTTAAACTACGTTCGAGATGTGGTATCCACTCGGCTCGCTGCCTCTCAGATCAAAGGTGGGTCCATTTGCTCCGTTCCCGCAGTGTGGTTTCCCTGAGATCCCAAGTTTGAGGGATCCCTGGTGCACCACTTACCCAGGTCGGCAGGAGCGGTCACCAAGTCAAGATTCACATCCCCATCGCCAAATGTGGTGGTTAATTTCTTTAATATCAATTGAGGAGACAAATTTATCACACAAATTTATCCCACTTATAAGGGAGCAGGTCAATACAACACACAAATAAAGTCAATCAATTGAGTGCCCTACGATAATAATGGCTGGTCGACGAATCACCCCCAGATGATTCATTGAGAGATGAATCACCCCAGATGATTCATTGAGAGATGAATCACCCCCCGATGATTCATTGAGAGATGAATCACCCCCCGATGATTCGTTGAGAGATGAATCACCCCCAGATGATTCGTTGAGAGATGAATCACCCCCAGATGATTCGTTGAGAGATGAATCACCCCCAGATGATTCGTTGAGAGATGAATCACCCCCAGATGATTCTTTGAGAGATGAATCATCCCCAGATGATTCGTTGAGAGATGAATCACCCCCAGATGATTCGTTGAGAGCCCCGAGACAAAAGTACAAAGGTCTTTTACAGCCAAGATACACCCCTTTCAACCTACATGACCAACAACAGATGTATAGAACGGGTCACAAGGTTAAGATTTGTATGAAAGACACTTATAATTCTCAGCAGAGTGTATCTGCTGTAAAAACAGTACTCTGTGTAGAGACCAGGGTCTGGCCCTGGGGTCATCTCTCCCTGGTAGCATATAGAACAGAAACATTAACTCATGTTCTGGAATGCGGTCTCTTTAGGTTTTATCACCCAAAAGACATTGTAAATCTCCTGTCAGTGTTTTCTCCCAGAGGCCCATCCTCAGTAGAACACAGAAACAATAGTTCTAAGAACCCTCTATTCTGTTAATAAAACAACCATTTGATGCAATAAAAGTATTATAACATAATCTTGCAGTTTTGCTCACAGTGTCCACTGAAAGTTGACTAGTAACAACAACTGGAACCTAAAAGACACCCACCATGAGAAACAAAAGGAAAAACCCACACCAAACTTAAAGACAGGAAGCAAACCAAAAAGGTGGAGCAACTAAAGGTGTTGACTCTCCACATGTATCAAGACAACTGGAGCACTGGGCCAGACACTCTTAAATAGAACCTGGACCGGCTCAGGTGAAACACCTTCCCACTAACGAGATGGACAAGCCAGCACAGGTGTAACACATACTGACTAACGAGGTGACACCAATCAGTGCGTCCTACGTGCTAACGAGATAGACGTGCTAACGAGCTAGACGTGCTAACGAGCTAGACGTGCTAAAATCCAAACCTCAAACCATAAATGGAAAAACCAAAGCCTGTAACACCTTCCCCCTTAAGACAACAAATATATCATATATTTTTTATGGACAAGTTTGCTCACCACCAACAGAAAACAACTTCCATTTCTCATTATAATCAACTATGCTTCACCTTCACCAATATAAACATGGTGTCTACTGGCTGTCATCAAGAAAAAAATATTTTCCCCCACTAGCTTCTAGAACTCTCATCTTTCCTAAAACTCACTAGCTTCTAGAACTCTCGTCTTCCTAAAACTCACAAGCTTCTAGAACTCTCGTCGTCCTAAAACTCACTAGCTTCTAGAACTCTCGTCTTCCTAAAACCCACTAGCTTCTAGAACTCTCGTCCCCTTGGAAAGAACCCAAAAATAAACTCAAATCAAATTGTATTAGTCACGTGTGCCGAATACAACAGGTGTAGACCTGTAGACCTAACAGTGAAATGCTGACTTACGAGCCCCTAACCAACAGTGCAGTTTCAAAAACATACAGAAAAGAATAAGAGATAAAACTCATCTCCAACACGGAAAAACGTGTCAAAATAAATTGCGATCCATGGTAACACACTGGTTAAACGCAAAACACAAATCTTTTTGACTGCCCACCCTTGAGACAAAACAAGAAGTCCTTACTACGGACATGTCAGAGCTTCTCTCTCTTCTCAGGGTTCACTAGATAGGCATGTTGTTGGATCGGGGCCCAGTCCCCAATGTCATGCTCTAGTACATTTGGTTTGGCACATCTGAGAATGAACCCTGATATTCTAAAAGCAGGATAACAATGTCAATATAGTTGTACCCAAAAATGGTCAGTTGGTTGCATGAATAAGTATTACATGAATTGTAAATATGAAATATCAAACCAAATGTACACCCCTTTGTTAATACATATTGACAATAATGAACCTAATGGTGAGGCATGAAATAATAAAAAAAATCTGATTTTGTCAGGCTGAATGTTTGAAATTTTTTACATTTTACATTTTAGTCATTTAGCAGACACTCTTATCCAGAGCGACTTACAGTAGTGAATACATATATTTCATTAAAACATTTTTTTTACTTTTTTATTTTATTTTTTATAAATATGAGGTGATTTGAGTCATGCTTCTTCAGTAGTGGAATAAAGACAATTAGCACTTGAATGTTGTAAATAAATACTGGAGTGATGTAGGATTGTTAATAAAATTGATTATAGACCAATTTATTATACTGTGTCCATGTGTATAGGCTGCAAGTACGTTGACATTAAGTTATTTTCAAGTCATTGAAAAAAACGACCAGAAAAGACATCTTTTCAACTTTCACTTTCAACTACAACCGAACATATATTGGACATCTGGCATAGTCTTATTTTCAACGTCTTTTGAATTACATTTTGCTAAATGGGAATAGCGCAATGTCTAAACAGTTACCGTTGTAACGTGTCCAAATCAATAACCAATATTTAGAAACAGTTTGGGATATACTGAAAACCTAAACATTTTGAAGTGTTGCATTTTGATTCCAGTGGGTGACCAACGTGGTAAGTGTAATACATTTTTTTTGTCACTTTTTATTAAATCTCATAAATAGTAACTCTTCCATTTCAGAGCCTGGATTTTCCCCCTGAGGATAATATCCATATCATGTTGAAATCAATAGAACAGGGGACAAACGTTTAGGGTTCTACATTGTGACATCATTAAAACACTCCTACTACAATGTTAAAACATTCTACATTGTGACATTAATTCATTGATATCATGAAACAACTCCTTCATGTATGTATTTTCTGATGTTTAATCAGAGATCTTTTATCAGAGTATTTCTTCCCACATTGATTACAGCCATAAGATTTCTCTCCTGTGTGTGTTCTCTGGTGTTTAGTTAGACAGCTAGATGTAGTAAAACTCTTCTCACATTGATCACAGCTAAAAGGTTTCTCTCCAGTGTGTATTCTCTGGTGTGATTTCAGGGTTTGTAGCCCAATAAAACTCTTCCCACAGTGATCACAGCCATAAGGTTTCTCTCCTGTGTGTGTTCTCTGGTGTATAGTTAGACAGCTAGATGTAGTAAAACTCTTCCCACAGTGATCACAGCTATAAGGTTTCTCTCCTGTGTGTGTCCGCTGGTGTACTATCAGGTTGCTTAGCTGAGTAAAACTCTTCCCACATTGATCACAGCCATAAGGTTTCTCTCCTGTGTGTATTCTCTGGTGTATAGTTAGACAACTAGATGTAGTAAAACCCTTCCCACATTGATCACAGCTAAAAGGTTTCTCTCCTATGTGTACCCGCTGGTGTCCTATCAGGGTGCTTAGCTGAGAAAAACTCGTCCCACATTGATCACAGCCAAAAGGTTTCTCTCCAGAGTGTATTCTCTGGTGTGATTTCAGGGTTTGTAGCAGAATAAATCTCTTCCCACATTGATCACAGCCGTAAGGATTCTCTCCTGTGTGTGTTCTCTGGTGTATAGTTAGATAGCTAGATGTAGTAAAACTCTTCCCACATTGATCACAGCTAAAGGGTTTCTCTCCTGTGTGTGTTCTCTGGTGCATAGTTAGATTGCTAGATGTAGTAAAACTCTTCCAACATTGATCACAGCTATAAGGTTTCTCTCCTGTGTGTGTTCTCTGGTGTGATTTCAGGGTTTGTAGCAGAGTAAAACTCTTCCCACATTGATCACAGCCGTATGATTTCTCTCCTGTGTGAATTCTTTGATGTATTTTAAGGTTTGATGAAGAGTTGAATCTTTTCCTACAGTCAGAGCAGCAGTGAGATTTCTTCCCTGTGGGTCTCTGCTGGTGTTTCTTGAGGAGTTCTGATCTGGAGAGACTCTTCTCTGCCTCGTCAGCATCATGATGTTGTTGAGGCTCCACAGAGGATCCACGATAGTCGCGTCTCTCTCCTGTGTGAACAACAAAGTCAGACAGATGGTTAAAGGCCCACAACAGCAGAAATCCACAGTTTATTTGAGGTAAAAGGTGATGTCCAGATCATACCCATGAAGTTGTACAACAATTGACGTCTTAAATTTGAAAATGAAGACAGTCAAGAAATATCAGGGACACCAGGCCTGGTTTTCATAGCTGTTTTTGAAAAGGCTATGGATAAAGTACGACTGGAGTTTATATATAAATGCCTAGAATATTTCAATTTTGGAGAATCTCTTACAAAATGGGTTAAAGTTATGTATAGTAACACTAGGTGTAAAGTAGTAAATAATGGCTACATCTCAGAAAGTTTTAAACTATCTAGAGGAGTAAAACAAGGTTGTCCACTATCGGCATATTTATTTATTATTGCCATTGAAATGTTAGCTGTTAACCTCTACGGGATAGGGGGCAGCATTGAGAATTTTGGAAAAAATATGTTCCCATTTTTAACTGCCTCCTACACCAACTCAGAAGCTAGAATATGCATATTATTGTTCAGGTTTGGATAGAAAACACTCTGAATTTTCTAAAACTGTTTGAATGGTGTCTGTGAGTATAACAGAACTCCTATGGCAGGCAAAAACCTGACAAGGTTTCAAGCAGGAAGTACCCTGTCTGACAAGGAGTCGTGCGTCTTGCATCTTTTTATTGAAAAGTAAGGATCTTAGCTGTAATGTGACAATTCCCAGGGCTCCAATAGGCTCTCAGAGCCCGGGAAATAACTGAAGGTTTACGAGGGAGCCTCAGGCTGAAACACATTATCACCTTTTGTAAGTGTCGACTCAGAGGACCTTTGAATGAGGCGCGTGCACGAGTCGCTCCTGAGGAGAAATTTTATTCGGCTGTTTAGGCTCAATGCATACTCCCGGTCGGAATATTATCACTTATCTACGAGATAAATGGCATAAAAATTGGTTTTAAACAGCGGTTGACATGCTTCGAAGTACGGTAATGGAATATTTAGACATTTTTGACACGCCAATGCGCCATGCGCGGGACCGTGAAGAAGCATTCTGATAGTGTCTAGAACTCACGAACAAAACGTCGCTGTTTGGATATAACGATGGATTATTTGGGACCAAACCAACATTTGTTATTGAAGTAGAAGTCCTGGCAGTGTATTCTGATGAAGAACAAGCAAGGTAAGAACATTTTTCTTATAGGAAATGTGATTTTGGTGGAGGCTGACCTGGGTGGGTATCTAAATAGCTAGCCCTGTAATGCCGGGCTATGTACTTAGATTATTGCAAAATGTGCTTCATCCGAAAAGCTATTTTAAAATCGGACATATCGAGTGCATAGAGGAGTAATGTATCTATAATTCTTAAAATAATTGTTATGCTTTTTGTGAACGTTTATCGTGAGTAATTTAGCAAACTGTTAGTAAATTCCCCGGAAGTTTGCGGGGGTTATGCTTTTTCTGAACGTCACATGCTAATGTAAAAAGCTGGTTTTTGATATAAATATGAACTTGATTGAACAAAACATGCATGTATTGTATAACATAATGTCCTAGGATTGTCATCTGATGAAGATCATCAAAGGTTAGTGCTGCATTTAGCTGTGGTTTGGGTTTATGTGACATGATATGCTAGCTTGAAAAATGGGTGTCTGATTTTTTCTGGCTGGGCACTCTGCTGACATAATCTAATGTTTTGCTTTCGTTGTAAAGCCTTTTTGAAATCGGACAGTGGGGTTAGATTAACGAGATTCTTGTCTTTAAATAGCTGTAAAATAGTCATATGTTTGAGAAATTGAAGTAATAGTATTTCTAACGATTCAAAAATCGCGCCACTGGATTTCAGTGGCTGTTACGTAGGTGGGACGATTTCGTCCCACATACCCTAGAGAGGTTAAGATTAGATCAAACAATAATATTAAGGGATTAGAAATCCGTGGCTTAAAAACCAAGGTGTCATTGTACGCCAATGATTCATGTTCTTTTAAAACCACAATTAGAGTCTCTCTACGGCTTCATAGAGGATCTAGATACTTTTGCTATCCTCTCTGGATTAAAACCAAATTATGATAAGTGATATGATACTACGTATTGGATCACTAAAAAATGCAAATTTTACATTACCATGTAGTCACTCCAATACATTTTTATAGAAAGTTAGCAAAAACAGATAAGATCTTGCTACCATGGAAAGGAAAATACCTGTCTATTTGTGGAAAAATCACCCTGATTAACTCTTTAATCATATCACAGTTTACCTATTTGCTTATGGTTTTGCCTACACCTAGTGACCTGCTTTTTAAATTATATGAACAAAAAAGATTCCATTTTATTTGGAATGGCAAGCCAGATAAAATTAATAGGGCCTATTTATATAACGAATATGCATTCGGAGGGCAGAAATTATTAAATATTAAAGCATTAGACCTCACTAAAGGCATCAGTCATACCAAAGTTATATTTAAATCCAAACTGGTTTTCTAGTAAATTGGTACAAATGTCTCATCCTATGTTCAAGAAGGGCCTTATTCCCTTTATTCAGATTACACCTGCCCACTTTCGGTTGTTTGAAAAGGAAATTATCTCCAAATTATCTTTATTTTTTTAAACAAGCCTTAGAAAGTTGGTTGCAATTTCAGTTTAATCCACCTGAAACAAATAATACAACAAATAATACAACAAATATTGTGGTTAAATTCAAATACAATAATTTATTTTAAAAAACTGTATTTTTCGAAGACATTTTTAAAAAATGTATAATTTTAGTGAATGATATTATAAATAGGACTGGTGGAGTGATGTCACACATGCAGCTAACACAGACATATGGAAATGTCTGCTCTACCCAAAATTACAACGAATTAATTGCAGCATAACCACAAAAATGGAAGAGGCAAGTAGAAGAGGAAAAAAGTAAGGAACTTGTATGTCGGCCCTGTATTAAAGAACATAAATGGTTAAAGAAAAGTGTGATAAATAAAAACATATACCAATTTCATTTAACCTCTCTCGGGAAATTGAACCACGTTGTCCGATTTCAAAAAGACTTTACAGCGAAAGCAAAACATTAGATTATATTAGGAGAGTACATCGACACAATAACCACACAGCCATTTTCTAAGCAACTAGCATGCATCACAAATTCCCAAAACACAGCTAAATGAAGCACTAACCTTTGACGATCTTCCTCAGATGACACTCCTAGGACATTATGTTATACAATGCATGCATTTTTTTGTTCGATAAAGTTCATATTTATATATAAAAACAGCATTTTACAGTGGCGCGTGAAGTTCAGAAAATATTTAGCCTCCAAAACTGCCGGTGAATCAGCGCTACAATTGACAAAAATACTATTCAAAAACCTTCATAAAATATTAAACTGTCATTCAAAGAATTATAGATTAACATCTCCTGAATGCAACCGCATTGCCAGATTTCAAAATAACTTTACTGGGAAATAACACTTTGCAATAATCTGAGTACTGTGCTCAGAAAAATACACTACACAATACAGATAGCCGCCATGTTGGAGTCAACTAAATTAATAAATAGTATTAGAAATATTCACTTACCTTTGATGATCTTCATCAGAAGGCACTTCCAGGGAGCCCAGGTACTCAACAAATGTTGTTTTGTTCGATAAAATCCATAATTTATGTGCAAATAGCTCCTTGTTGTTCGCGCGTTCAGTTCAGCTACTCAAAATGTCGGAAGCACGGCGAAAATGTGACGATGAAAGTTTAAAAAAAATGTATTTACGTTTGTTCAAACATGTCAAACATATTACCGGACGGTTCCTGTGTCTTGAAAAAGGTTTTGGAACGGAACATCCTCTCTCGTGAACGCGCACCAATGAAGTGATGTCATTCTCTGGGTGACAAACTTCCTAGGCTTCTCATTCGGTCTCTGTTCATTGTAGACGCTTCAAACAACTTTCTAAAGACTGTTGACATCTAGTGGAAGCCATAGGAAGTGCAAAATGAACCCTAACTCACCGTGTGTTTGATTGGCAATGACTTGAAAGGACTACAAGCACCAGAATTCTCACTTCCTGGTTAGATTCTTCTCAGGTTTTTGCCTGCCATATGAGTTCTGTTATACTCACAGACATCATTCAAACAGTTTTAGAAACTTCAGAGTGTTTTCTATCCAAATCTACTAATAATATTTATATTCCAGTTCCTGGGCCCGAGTAGTAGGCCGTTTAATTTGGGTACGTTTTTCATCCGGCCGTGAAAATACTGCCCCCTACCCAAGAGAGGTTAAGGACCAAAAAACTGATAGCTGTGCCATATAAATTGCAAAATAGTTGGGAAGAGATTTTCGATGTGCCCATTCCATGGCACATGGTTTATGAATTGATACGCATAACAACGCCGGATTCAAAACTTTGAATTTTTCAATTTAAATTACTATACAAAATTCTTGCAACTAATAGAATGTTATATATATGGGGGATACAATCTTCCCAGCTCTGCAGATTCTGCTGTGAGGAGGCAGAGTCATTAGATCATTTATTTTAGTATTGTCCATATGTAGCTCGTTTTTGATCACAGGTCCAGGAATGGCTGAAAAATTGCAACATTTGCCTAGAACTAACGCTGCAGATAGCAGTACTGGGTGATTTGAAAAGCCATAGTCAATCAATCAATAATATAATAATTATTTTAGCAAAAAAATGTATTTGTAATTTACAATCTGTAGAAGCTATGTGAATAGAAAGGTTCAATTGTTTTGTGAAGCATCATAGCACAGTTGAAAAATATATGGCAAATAGAAATCCGAAATGGATGATGTTGATGGATAGATGGGAGGGGTTGAATGGAGCTGAAGGGTGGGACTAATAACAAGATAAACAATGTAAAACATACGGGGTCTGTAAAATGTATATAGGTTCAGAACCTTTGTGATATAGCACAGTTACAAATATAAATCAAACTGGATGGACATCAGAAATAGAGGAAGGACTAAAAACAAACAAAAAATAACTATTGTATATTAGACTGTGTCTGTAAAATGTGTATAAGATGAATAAATTGAAGGTAAAAGCCGAAGTGTTTCTTAGTTTACTCCAATTGGGCGATCGGTGGTAGGGTTTGCAGGGAATAAGAATAAAGGTATATTCTTTTAAAAAGTATCTATGTCTATATAGGTATGTGTATGTAAATATGTGTATATGTATGCATGCGTGTATGGATATATATACAGTGGGGCAAAAAAGTATTTAGTCAGCCACCAATTGTGCAAGTTCTCCCACTTAAAAAGATGAGAGAGGCCTGTAATTTTCATCATAGGTACACGTCAACTATGACAGACAAAATGAGAAAAAAAATCCTGAAAATCACATTGTTGATTTTTTATGAATTTATATGCAAATTATAGCACACACAATTTGGATACAGAAACTCCTCCCTGCTAATGAGGAAACCACTAGTTATGGATGTAGTGTATCTGGTAATGAGGAAACCACTAGTTATGGATGTAGTATATCTGGTAATGAGGAAACCACTAGTTATGGATGTAGTATATCTGGTAATGAGGAAACCACTAGTTATGGATGTAGTATATCTGGTAATGAGGAAACCACTAGTTATGGATGTAGTATATCTGGTAATGAAGAAACCACTAGTTATGGATGTAGTATATCTGGTAATGAGGAAACCACTAGTTATTGATGTAGTATATATCTGGTAATGAGGAAACCAGTAGTTATGGATGTAGTATATATCTGGTAATGAGGAAACCACTAGTTATGGATGTAGTATATCTGGTAATGAGGAAACCACTAGTTATGGATGTAGTATATCTGGTAATGAGGAAACCACTAGTAATGGATGTAGTATATCTGGTAAAGAGGAAACCCCTAGTTATGGATGTAGTATATCTGGTAATGAGGAAACCACTAGTTATGGATGTAGTATATCTGGTAATGAGGAAACCACTAGTTATGGATGTAGTATATCTGGTAATGAGGAAACCACTAGTTATGGATGTATGTTATCTGCATGGAGCAAAAATGGTGAGAAAAGATTTTGGTTTTTCACAATGTATTCTGAATATTACAAAGAAAGATCAGGAGTGCTACTCAAGGAAACATTAAGCTCTGTTGTCTATTCACTAATTCACCACAGTGGGAAACTTACAGGCTGCCAGCCAGCAAAAACAGCCTCCATTTCCAGGTTGCTTATGAGTACATTTCACACTACTTTGGATTATAATTGTTAGGCTCATTTGAATGTCCTGCTTAATATAATATGTGTTGTCGCAAATCAACTGCTTTATACTTTAAAAAAAACACTTCAACCAGTAAAATGCTCCTTGACTAGCTTTGCTACCAGTCTGTCAATGAGCGTTTGTAAAATAAATGTACCCAAATTGGCCCATAACGTCACCTAACAATAACATAGACCTAGGACTACAAATCATTAAATATTTCAGGTGAAACATGGAAACTAAAATGTCTTTGTCATGACGTTTCATAACCTGATCACCAGATCATTTTGTGAATAATCCCACTAGGCTACTCTGTAATGTGTTGTCATTCTAAATGTCCTGAATAAAGGAAAATAGCTCTGTGTGTTGTACAATAGCCTATCCATCAAGGAACAGTTCTCTACACATTATGAGCTAAGTATCTCTGTGTCCAGACAGACTAATGAGACCCTACTGTAAATCAACCAGACAATAACACATTATAAACATACATTTGTTAGGGATGTTGGATCCAACGTGGAGCACAGCATAACTGTCTTTACCAGAGTAATGAATGAAGAAGCACTTTGGTTGTTGTTGCATGTCGTGATGTTTGTCATGTGACTGTCATTCAGAAAATGATTTCCTGGATCAGCTGATGATAGTTGAACATGTGACTGTAACTAAACAGCTACAGTATTAAGAATTATGTGTAATTATTGAAGAACTGTGTTAATGACAGTATCCATTTGGGTGTCAATAAAGTTAAGGTGACACTCGGTTAGAACCATTGGATTTAGCAAACTCTGAAATGATTTAGGATTTCTGTGCCCATGAAAACTATTTTCCCAGCGTAACATAAGGAGACACTAAATGTTACGTAGGTAGAGAGCATTTCAGAGATCTGAATACAAAAAACTGTCCTAACAGGACAATAACCTAAACCACAAGGCCAAATCTACACTGGAGGAGCTTACCAAGATGACATTGAATGTTCCTGAGTGGCCTAGTTACAGTTTGGACTTAAATCATCTTGAAAGTCTATGGCAAGACTTGAAAATGGTTTGTGTCCCTGTTTTATAAGATAGTACTCACTGTATTTACTGGTGTTAACCAGATCAATGTCCCTGTTTTATAAGATAGTACTCACTGTATTTACTGGTGTTAATCAGATCAATGTCCCTGTTTTATTAGATAGTTCTCACTGTATTTACTGGTGTTAACCAGATCAATGTCCCTGTTTTATAAGATAGTACTCACTGTATTTACTGGTGTTAATCAGATCAATGTCCCTGTTTTATTAGATAGTACTCACTGTATTTACTGGTGTTAATCAGATCAATGTCCCTGTTTTATAAGATAGTATTCACTGTATTTACTGGTGTTAATCAGATCAATGTCCCTGTTTTATTAGATAGTACTCACTGTATTTACTGGTGTTAATCAGATCAATGTCCCTATTTTATAACATAGTACTCACTGTATTTACTGGTGTTAATCAGATCAATGTTCCTGTTTTATAAGATAGTACTCACTGTATTTACTGGTGTTAATCAGATCAATGTTCCTGTTTTATAAGATAGTACTCACTGTATTTACTGGTGTTAATCAGATCAATGTCCCTGTTTTATTAGATAGTACTCACTGTATTTACTGGTGTTAATCAGATCAATGCCCCTGTTTTATAAGATAGTACTCACTGCATTTACTGGTGTTAACCAGTTCTCCAGTCTTCTCTTCTTCGTCCTCCTCTAATGTGACAGTAATCTCCCCCTCTTCATCCTTCGTTCCAAAAACGTCTTCATCTTCTTTCACTTCATCCTCCACTCCAAAAACTGCATCTTCCTCCTCTTCTTTCACTGTAACATCCTCCTCCTCTTTCACTCTGAACGCGTCTTCCTCTTCTTTCTCTGTAACGTCTTTATCTTCTTTCACTGTAACAGCCTCACCCTCTACTTCTTGTTTTACTGTGACAGCCTCCTCTTCCTTCTCCTCTTTCACGACAACGTTCAGCCACACTCCCTCTTTCTCCGTCCAGCAGACCTCTTCTTTAGCAGGAGGAGAGTAGTTTAGTGAACTCATGGTCGGGGATAATAGCTAGTTAGCATTAGCGACTAGACTAGTGCTAACTTAACCAGCCAGCTAGTTGACTTACAACGTAAATATGAAATTAAATGGGGTAGCTAGTTGTTTCCACATAACTACGTTTAAAGTATAGTGGCAAATACAACACGAATTTGTCCAAAGAACTTGAATGTTCAGACTTTGTTGGCTAGCGAGCTACCGAGGTGGCTGCAGTTGTTGAAGAAGCGTTCCGTCCACTAGATTATACGTCACACTAGAAACATCGCCTGAAAGACACATATCGCCATCTGCTGTCTGGAGGGAGGAAACGCAGTTGAGGAGGGAAAACTATTTTTATTCTTCATTGAATTATAATATTATAAAGCAGTTTAGGGAAACGTTTTTTTCTCTTCATTAAATATGAATATTATATCAACACGTACAAAGAGCAACAAGTGTTGTTTGATTAGTTCAGATTTTTTATGAGAATTTAAAACAAACTCTACATCTACTCCACATCTGTATTTCTGATTCAGTCAAATAACTAGATATCAAAATAAGCACCTAGCTATTGATACCCTTGATAAAGATGAGCTAGCTATGCTAATAACTTAACCAGCACGCTAGCTGAATAATAACAACAACACCGTAAATATGAAATTAAATCTGATAACTAACTAGACGACAAAAGTGGGTTAAAAACACAGTGGCTAATATACACTAAAGCGTCTAAAAAGCTTTATTGGTTCGGCTATTTTGTCTAGCAAGCTACCGAGGTGGCTGAATAACTGTTGTTGTTGAAGGAGCGTAGTGACCTCATGGTCGGAGATGTTAGCTAGCTAGGCTAATGCTAACTTAACCAGGTGGCTGAATAACTGTTGCTGCTGTTGAAAGAAGAGTTCCGTCCACTAGATTATACGTCACACCAACAGCATTACATTAAAGCCCCACATTATGTATTGTTACACCATGTAGGAGCAGTATAGACCTAGTCTGTTCATTATATACATCTACATGATGTATTGTTACACCATGTAGGAGCAGTATAGACCTAGTCTGTTCATTATATACATCTACATGATGTATTGTTACACCATGTAGGAGCAGTATAGACCTAGTCTGTTCATTATATACATCTACATGATGTATTGTTACACCATGTAGGAGCAGTATAGACCTAGTCTGTTCATTATATACATCTACATGATGTATTGTTACACCATGTAGGAGCAGTATAGACCTACAGTAGCTGGCTACTTATTTATATGTTGTTTGACTGAATGAAACTGCCTTAAATGTGCTGTAGTAAACATTTTTTTATTCGCACTAATCAACCAACACATTCCTGTCTTTGTATGTCTCAAAATAATAGTATTATTTAATTAAATCCATGTAAAATAATCTTTGTCTGAAAATAAAATGTGATCCTCAACTGCGTTTCCCTCCAGTCAGCAGACGGCGATGTGCGTCTTTCAGGCGATGCTGCAGCGTGACGTATAATCTAGTGGACGGTTCTTCATAAACAGCTCGTCAACCACCTCGGTAGCTTGCTAGCCAACATAGCCGAAAGATTCAACCTATTTAGACGCTTTCGGTCTATATTAGCTACTGTGTTTTAGACACACTTCTGTCGTATCTACTTGTTAACCTATTTAATTTAATATTACGTTATTTTTTATTAGTCAGCTATAGTAGCTGGCTGGTTAAGTTAGCATTAGCCTGGTCGCTAATGATAGCTAGCTAGCTAACATCCCCGAACATGAGCTCCCTAAACTACTACCCTCCTGTTAAAGAAGAGGAGGTCTGCTGGACGGAGAAAGAAGCTCTGGGGCTGAACATTGTCGTGAAAGAGGAGAAGGAAGAGGAGGATGTTACAGTAAAACAAGAAGTAGAGGGTGAGGCTGTTACAGTGAAAGAAGAAGAGAAAGACGTTTCAGTTAAACAAGAGGAAGAAGAGGATGATGCTGTTTTTGGAGTGAAGAAGGAAGGAGAGATTACTGTCACATTGAAAGATGAAGAGGAGGAGATAGGAGATCTGAGTAACACCAGTAAGTACCGCCTTCAATTAGTTTTTAACTTTGGATATTCGGAGTTGGCTCGTCAATACCTCTTCAACGGAGGGTCCTGGGATGATGACTGATATGTCTAGAATCAGACGACGTAGAGAACAAGCTACCCCTTGTTTTCTCCGTTCCGTTTCCAAAAAGTGACTTAACATATATATTTGAGGAGGGTCTATCTGCTGACCGCAGACTGGGGGCCACGGCATGTAGTGATTTTAATGTAGTGATGTTTTACTACACACCGTGACCCCCAATAGAGCCATGTGAGAGTTGGGTTGGCTACACCAAAGATTATGGATATACTGACAAGATGTCTCTCCGTCCTAACAAGGGGAGTCGTTGTCCACAAAGCTGCACTGTGGGTTGTCTATCTCCCACCTATCCTGTCTTTGGATTGGTGGATACATCTTATTATTGTAATCTATTGTTTATATTCTATGATGGTTGTTGTCGTCAACCGCCTGTATTCAATGGAGAGAGATGCTAAGCTACTAGCATGAATATGCATAGCGATCTGGAGACAAATCCTATTGTGTTTCTATCAAAGTTGTCGGTATGTCACGTGTCCATATAACAACTTATCGTTACGGAACTTCTGTTAGATCAAGTAAACCTCACGTAGCAAATAAGCCATTCATTTTGTTGTTGACCAAATTCAACACTTTCCACATTGGGTTGATAATTGTTTCCACTTGGATACAACCAACTGTAGCCTACTGGCATGACCTAGAGAGTTTACAACCTGCTGTAACCTACTGGCATGACCTAGAGAGATACAACCTACTGTACCTACTGGCATGACCTAGAGATATACAACCTACTGTACCTACTGGCATGACCTAGAGAGTTACAACCTACTGTAGCCTACTGGCATGACCTAGAGAGATACAACCTACTGTAGACTACTGGCATGACCTAGAGAGATACAACCTACTGTAACCTACTGGCATGACCTAGAGAGTTACAACCTACTGGCATGACCTAGAGAGTTACAACCTACTGTAACCTACTGGCATGACCTAGAGAGATACAGCCTACTGGCATGACCTAGAGAGTTACAACCTACTGTAGCCTACTGGCATTACCTAGAGAGTTACAACCTACTGTAACCTACTGGCATGACCTAGAGAGTTACAACCTACTGTAACCTACTGGTATGACCTAGAGAGATACAACCTACTGTAACCTACTGGCATGACCTAGAGAGATACAATCTACTGTAACCTACTGGCATGACCTAGAGAGTTACAACCTACTGTAACCTACTGGCATGACCTAGAGAGGTACAACCTACTGTAGCCTACTGGCATGACCTAGAGAGATACAACCTACTGTAACCTACTGGCATGACCTAGAGAGATACAACCTACTGTAACCTACTGGCATGACCTAGAGAGATACAACCTACTGTAGCCTACTGGCATGACCAAGAGAGATACAACCTACTGGCATGACCTAGAGAGTTACAACCTACTGTAGCCTACTGGCATGACCAAGAGAGATACAACCTACTGTAACCTACTGGCATGACCTAGAGAGTTACAACCTACTGGCATGACCTAGAGAGATACAACCTACTGTAACCTACTGGCATGACCTAGAGAGATACAACCTACTGTAGCCTACTGGCATGACCTAGAGAGATACAACCTACTGTAACCTACTTGCATGACCTAGAGAGATACAACCTACTGGCATGACCTAGAGTGATACAACCTACTGTAGCCTACTGGCATGACCTAGAGAGATACAACCTACTGTAATCTACTGGCATGACCTAGAGAGATACAACCTACTGTAACCTACTGGCTTGACATAGAGAGTTACAACCTACTGGCATGTCTACTGGTATGCAAGCATTTCTAAACTTTCTTCTGAGTTTTATGGGGTATTGTGATGTCATTATGGGGTATTGTGATGTCAATTTGAGGTCTGAAGATTGATAATTAAAAAAAAGGGAAGGGGTCTGAATACACTTGCCAAAATAAAAATAAATATTTTATTTCTACCAATTGATTGGTTGAAATGTTATGACGTGTATTTTTCCATATAGACACACCCCGTGTGTTTAATAAAATCAACTGTATGTGCAGAATTTGAACTGAACTGATGCTTCGAGCGTTTGATTAAATAATTAACACACACAAATTACTTGAGGAAGCCAGAGGTCAATATAACCAGAAGAAGATAACCAATTCCCCACCTGCTGCTGGCCTTCGTTAATTCTGACGTTATGCTCCTGAAGTTTCCGGTAAAATAGGCAAACTTTTTCCATTTCCGTTTGAAGTGCCAATTTATCTTACCATTTCTACCGATCTGCGTGCCAGTTACGAACGAGGTACAACACCTTTTTGGCTCCGCCACTTCCTGGGTCGGTGAAGTGAGGTATTAAATTTAAGGATTAAATCATTTAAGGAATATATCCGAGTCTCACGCTCATCACCTGTGGAATGCGGGGCTTCCAGCGAGGTGTGGATTTAATAGTATGTTGTACCTAGTTTCCCTCCTTCAGGGAACAGTAGTTATAGTCATAACGTTAAGCTTGTCATATGATGAACTTTAACTGAAATACTGGATCTTGCTGTGGGACAGTTTTTTTGTATTCAGATCTCTGAAATGCTCTCTAACTACGTAACATTTAGTGTCTCCTCATGTTACGCTGGGAAAACAGTTTTCATGGGCACAGAAATCCTAAATCATTTCAGTTTACTAAATCCAATGGTTCTAACCGAGAGTCACCTTAACTTTATTGACAACTCCCAAATGGATACTGTCATTAATGCAGTTCTTCAATAATTACACATAATACTTAATACTGTAGCTGTTTAGTTACAGTCACATGTTCAACTATCATCAGCTGATCCAGGAATTCATTTTCTGCATGCCAGTCAAATGTAGTTCTTCATTCATTACACCGGTAAAGACAGTTATGCCGTGCTCCACGTTGGATCCAACATCCCTAACAAATTGATGTTCATAATGTTATTGTCTACTTGATTTACAGTAGGGTCTTGTTAGTCCGTTTGGAAACGGAGATACTTAGCTCATAATGTGTAGAGAACTGTTCCTTGGTGGATAGGCTATTGTACAACACACAGAGCTATTTTCCTTTATTCAGGACATTTAGAATGACAACACATTACAGAGTAGCCTAGTGGGATTATTCACAAAATTATCTGGTGATCAGGTTATGAATTGTCATGACAAAGACATTTTAGTCTCCTTGTTTCACCTAAAATATTAAATATTAAATTATTATTTATAGTCCTAGGTCTATGTTATTGTTAGGTGAAGTTATGGGTCCTACAGTAGGTCTATGTTATTGTTAGGTGAAGTTATGGGTCCTACAGTAGGTCTATGTTGTTGTTAGGTGAAGTTATGGGTCCTACAGTAGGTCTATGTTATTGTTAGGTGAGATTATAGACCACATACACTTAGTGGACAAAATCTCATTGTCAGGCTGATGGAAAACTAGCCAATGATCATTTTACTGGTTGAAGTCATTTTTAAATATAAAGTAGTACATTTTTGACAATAACACAAACATTATATTAAATCAGACAAACCCTCCCCTAACCCGGACGACGGTGGGCCAATTGTGCGTCGCCCCATGGGCCTCCCGGTCGCGGCCGGCTGCAACAGAGCTTGGACTCGAACCCAGAATCTCTAATGGCACAGCTTAGGCCACTTGCTCACCATTTTTGCTCCAGGCAGATATACTACATCCATAACTAGCGGTTTCTGCATTAGCAGGGAGGTGTTTCTGCAATCAAATTGTGTGCGCATCGCCCTTGTCGCAATTTTAGCAAACACAGAAAGGTGCCTATATTTGAGAACAAAAGTCGCCTGGCACACTGCTTAGGAGTTCAACACCTTTTACTTATTTCTAGTTACTACTAATGTGAAAACAAGACTAAATATGACTATTGTTGCTCACTTGACTGTCTTAAGACAATTGTCAAGTAATTTTAACATTCATTACAGACGTCAATTGTTGTACAGTATCATGGCTACGCTGTTGGCATCACCTTTTTCAGTGGATTTCTGCTGTTGTGAGCCTTTAACTATCTGTCTGACTTGTTCACACAGGAGAGAGACGTGACTATCATGGATCCTCTGGGGAGCCTCAACATCATGATGCTAACGAGTCAGAGAAGAGTCTGTCCAGATTCTATCACCTCAAGAAACACCAGCAGAGACCCACAGGGAAGAAATCTATCTGCTGCTCTGACTGTGGAAAACATTGCAAATCTTCATCAGAACTTAAAATACACCAGCGAACACACACAGGAGAGAAACCTTACAGCTGTGATCAATGTGGGAGGAGTTTTACTACATCTTTCTCTCTGACTCTACACCAGAGAATCCACACAGGAGAGAAACCTTTTAGCTGTACTCAATGTGGGAAGAGTTTTACTTCATCTAGCCATCTGACTCTACACCAGAGAAGACACACAGGAGAGAAACCTTATAGCTGTCATCAATGTGGGAAGAGTTTTACTACATCTGGCTATCTTACTCGACACCAAAGAACACACACAGGAGACAAACTTTATAGCTGTGATCAATGTGGGAAGAGTTTTGCTGCATTTGGCTCTCTGACTCGACACCAGAGAAAACACACAGGAGAGAGACCTTATAGCTGTGGTCAATGTGGGAAGAGTTTTGCTGCATCCTGCTCTCTGACTCGACACCAGAGAAGACACACAGGAGAGAAACCTTTTAGCTGTGGACAATGTGGGAAGAGTTTTACTACATCTGGCTGTCTGACTCGACACCAGAGAACACACACAGGAGAGAAACCTTATAGCTGTGATCAGTGTGACAAGAGATTCTCCGGTAAAAGACATCTGATCAAACATCAGAAAATACATGAAGGAGTTGTTTCATGATATCAATGAATTAATGTCACAATGTAGAATGTTTAACATTGTAGTAGGAGTATTTTAATGATGTCACAATGTAGAACCCTAAACGTTTGTCCCCTGTTCTATTGATTTCAACATGATATGGATATTAGCCTCAGGGGAAAATCCAGGCTCTGAAATGGAAGAGTTACTATTTATGAGATTTAACAAAAAGTGACTAACCAAAAAAGAGTTGTGTTACACTTACCACGTTGGTGACGCACTTGAATCAAAATGTATCTTGCTGTTTTCTACAAATTGACCTCTAACCAGGGATGTACACATTATTCCCAGATTCCGTGTGGTTTTTGAGTTGTTAGTTTTAACAGGACGTGCAACCTCATCTCCCTTCTGTCACACAATTGATTTCAACACTTTATCGATGAGTTATGACAAATAAGTGTTGTGTTCCTTTGTTTAGCGACCCCTAAATTGAAATGCATCACTCCAAAATGTAGCTGACTGTCTTCTGCAGGTTGTCCTCTAACCTGTGAGGTAAAATATATCTCCCATTTCCATGTGTTTTTTTAGTTGTGTTAGTTTCAACATCATGTACAACCTGATTTTCCCCCTAATCGATATCAGTGATTTATTGCTACTTGTCAAAACAACAGCGTTTCTGGTGCTTGTGCAGTTTATAAGGTGCTTGTTTTAAAAAAATACAAGTAATATGATTATTGTGGCAGATGTTTGTGTATATAGCACATTTTATGTTTAGATTTGGACATGTTAAAACTGTGTTTTGACATTGGGGCTATCCCACCTAGCAAAATGTCATTGAAAAGATAAATGGTTGAACTGATTCCTGTCTCCCGTCTCATCATTATTGAATTGTTATACAGACGTGGTTATGAAACCCACCAGACATAACAACAGATTGGTGATGAGTAAGTCTGAACCTACAGGAACTATTCTGTCTGGAAGAAGTCGGTTTTTACAACTGTTTAAAACAGTTATTTTCTGTGGTTACAGTCCAGGCTAAAGTTAGCACAGTGTATTGCTAGCAGAGGTAAGTGCATAGTGGAGCTAGCTAAGAGAGAGAGTTAGCATCGTCATGGATGGCAGAAAAGCACTCGAGACGGATGTCGGAGGAAAACAACTTGATTAAAAAGGTAAAAATATACAGTGATTAAAGGAAAGGACATTTATTCAACTGTGAAGACGAACTGAGGAATTGAAAACTGCTAAATGGGTGAAGTGAAAGAAGATCATGTGACTGAGGAAAATATTGCTGTGGTTGAGGACAATACTGAAGTGTGTAACAATCAGGATCCTATTGAGAAATGAAAAATGGCTGGAATTGTTGGAACCATTGGACAGTTTGATGAAAGTATTGAGCAGGGGACCTCATATACAGAACGGTTTGAATGTTTTGTACTTGTAAATTACATTGATGAGGACATTGTGCTTACAGTTTTTAGTGTAACGGGGTCAAAGACATTTACTTTACTAGTCAGCCTGCTACAGCCAGACAGAACAGGTAATAAGACGTATGGGGATATTGTGGAGATACTTAAAAGGATATGTTTCACCAGAACCACTAGTTAATGCTGAAAGGTTCAGGTTCCACAGGAGACATCAGGAAAGAGGGAGAATCAGTACCAATGTTTGCTGCTGCATTACAGAAACTATCAGAACACTGTGAGTTGAATGGTGTTGTAAATGACATCATTAGAGACAGACTAGTATGTGGGCTACGGAGTGAAGCTACACAGAAGAGACTGTTGACTGGAAGTCATCTGACCTTGGTGAAGGACATTGAAATCAGTGTGTCCATGAAACTAGCTGCAATGAAAATCAGAACCTCTCCTCTGTGTGATCTATGTAATGAAGACCTTCACACCTAGAAAACATCATGTAATGAACATCAGAACCTCTCCTCTGTGTGATCTATGTAATGAAGACCTTCACACCTAGAAAACATCATGTAATGAAAATCAGAACCTCTCCTCTATGTGATCTATGTAATGAAGACCTTCACACCTAGAAAACATCATGTAATGAAAATCAGAACCTCTCCTCTGTGTGATCTATGTAATGAAGACCTTCCACCTAGAAAACATCATGTAATGAAAATCAGAACCTCTCCTCTGTGTGATCTATGTAATGAAGACCTTCACACATAGAAAACATCATGTAATGAAAATCAGAACCTCTCTTCTGTGTGATCTATGTAATCAAGGTGCCTTGGCCTCCTTTAATCAGATGTACTGGGAGTGACCAGGGGACATGTTTGGGAAAGAGGTACCCTCTGTCTTATCTGCTGTAGTGGATATCATCAAACCTTGTTCCCCCAAACTGTTATCACTTAATCATAATTCACCACTATCATTACAGAAAATAGGTTTAATGTTGTCAGGTTTGACAGCAGCAAAACAGATGTTGGACCTAAGATGTCTACCACCACACCTCATTGGATCAGCACTTTTATAGATATAATTTATAAAACAATTGACAGCTGGTTATCTGCAGCTGAAACTATACAAGTGTGTTTTTTACCCAACTGATTGACGTCCATTATAATTTTAGTGCAAATGTGGCCTTACTGATTTTTTACTGATTTTGTATTTTATTTCATAGCGATCAGGTTGGGTGGGGTGGGGTGGTCCCAGGAGGAGTTGGATGGTGGATTGGGGTGGTCCCAGGAGGAGTTGGATGGTGGATTGGGGTGGTCCCAGGAAGGGGTGGGGTGGTCCCAGGAGGGGATGGAGGGTGGGTTGGGGTGGTCCCAGGAGGGGATGGAGGGTGGGTTGGGGTGGTCCCAGGAGGGGATGGAGGGTGGGTTGGGGTGGTCCCAGGAGGGGATGGAGGGTGGGTTGGGGTGGGGTGGTCCCAGGAGGGGATGGAGGGTGGGTTGGGGTGGGGTGGTCCCAGGAGGGGATGGAGGGTGGGTTGGGGTGGTCCCAGGAGGGGTTGGAGGGTGGGTTGGGGTGGTCCCAGGAGGGGATGGAGGGTGGGTTGGGGTGGTCCCAGGAGGGGATGGAGGGTGGGTTGGGGTGGTCCCAGGAGGGGAGGGAGGGGGGGGGGGGGTGGTCCCAGGAGGGGATGGAGGGTGGGTTGGGGTGGGGTGGTCCCAGGAGGGGAGGGAGGGTGGGTTGGGGTGGTCCCAGGAGGGGATGGAGGGTGGGGTGGGGGGGTCCCAGGGGGGGTTGGAGGGTGGGTTGGGGTGGTCCCAGGAGGGGATGGAGGGTGGGTTGGGGTGGTCCCAGGAGGGGATGGTGGGTTGGGGTGGGGTGGTCCCAGGAGGGGATGGAGGGTGGGTTGGGGTGGTCCCAGGAGGGGATGGAGGGTGGGTTGGGGTGGGGTGGTCCCAGGAGGGGATGGAGGGTGGGGTGGGGTGGTCCCAGGAGGGGATGGAGGGTGGGGTGGGGTGGTCCCAGGAGGGGGTGGGGTGGTCCCAGGAGGGGATGGATGGTGGGGTGGGGTGGTCCCAGGAGGGGGTGGGGTGGTCCCAGGAGGGGATGGAGGGTGGGGTGGGGTGGTCCCAGGAGGGGATGGATGGGGGGGTGGGGTGGTCCCAGGAGGGGATGGAGGGTGGGTTGGGGTGGTCCCAGGAGGGGATGGAGGGTGGGGTGGTCCCAGGAGGGGATGGAGGGTGGGTTGGGGTGGTCCCAGGAGGGGATGGAGGGTGGGTTGGGGTGGTCCCAGGAGGGGATGGATGGTGGGGTGGGGTGGTCCCAGGAGGGGTTGGATGGAGGGTGGGTTGGGGTGGTCCCAGGAGGGGATGGATGGTGGGGTGGGGTGGTCCCAGGAGGGGATGGAGGGTGGGGTGGGGTGGTCCCAGGAGGGGTTGGAGGGTGGGGTGGGGTGGTCCCAGGAGGGGATGGAGGGTGGGTTGGGGTGGTCCCAGGAGGGGATGGAGGGTGGGGTGGGGTGGTCCCAGGAGGGGATGGAGGGTGGGTTGGGGTGGTCCCAGGAGGGGATGGAGGGTGGGTTGGGGTGGTCCCAGGAGGGGATGGAGGGTGGGTTGGGGTGGTCCCAGGAGGGGATGGAGGGTGGGGTGGGGTGGTCCCAGGAGGGGATGGAGGGTGGGTTGGGGTGGGGTGGGGTGGTCCCAGGAGGGGATGGAGGGTGGATTGGGGTGGTACCAGGAGGGGATGGAGGGTGGGTTGGGGTGGTCCCAGGAGGAGTTGGATGGTGGATTGGGGTGGTCCCAGGAGGGGATGGAGGGTGGGTTGGGGTGGTCCCAGGAGGGGATGGAGGGTGGGGTGGGGTGGTCCCAGGAGGGGATGGAGGGTGGATTGGGGTGGTACCAGGAGGGGATGGAGGGTGGGTTGGGGTGGTACCAGGAGGGGATGGAGGGTGGGTTGGGGTGGTCCCAGGAGGAGTTGGATGGTGGATTGGGGTGGTCCAAGGAGGGGATGGAGGGTGGATTGGGGTGGTCCCAGGAGGGGATGGAGGGTGGGGTGGGGTGGTCCCAGGAGGGGATGGAGGGGGGGGTGGGGTGGTCCCAGGAGGGGATGGAGGGTGGGTTGGGGTGGTACCAGGAGGGGATGGAGGGTGGGTTGGGGTGGTCCCAGGAGGAGTTGGATGGTGGATTGGGGTGGTCCAAGGAGGGGATGGAGGGTGGATTGGGGTGGTCCCAGGAGGGGATGGAGGGTGGGGTGGGGTGGTCCCAGGAGGGGATGGAGGGTGGGGTGGGGTTGTCCCAGGAGGGGATGGAGGGTGGGTTGGGGTGGTCCCAGGAGGGGATGGATGGTGGGTTGGGGTGGTCCCAGGAGGGGTTGGAGGGTGGGGTGGGGTGGTCCCAGGAGGGGATGGAGGGTGTGGTGGGGTGGTCCCAGGAGGGGATGGAGGGTGGGTTGGTGTGGTCCCAGGAGGGGATGGATGGTGGGTTGGGGTGGTCCCAGGAGGGGTTGGAGGGTGGGTTGGGGTGGTCCCAGGAGGGGTTGATGCGGCTCAGGTGAGTGATTGTATATGTGGTTAATTATAATTGTTTTTACCTGCAATACCTGGTTTACATAATATACTTATATTTTTTGACAGTATTATGCCTCTAGCTGTTTAGCCATTCTTGCTGCTATTTGTTCTGATATATTTTAACAGTATTGTGTTTCTAGCTGTATAACCATTCCTGCTGCTATTTGTTCTGATATATTTTAACAGTATTGTGTTTCTAGCTGTATAACCATTCCTGCTGCTATTTGTTCTGATATATTTTAACAGTATTGTGTTTCTAGCTGTATAACCATTCCTGCTGCTATTTGTTCTGATATATTTTAACAGTATTGTGTCTCTAGCTGTATAACCATTCCTGCTGCTATTTGTTCTGATATATATTTTAACAGTATTGTGTCTCTAGCTGTATAGCCATTCCTGCTGCTATTTGTTCTTGTCTGTGTTTCTTTAAAATAAATAAAAAGTTGATCACAAAACAGGAGAAGTGCACAGTTTCAACTGAAAATCAAGGGAAGGGAAATCAAGTCACATGCTTCCACTGCGACAAGGAGGGACATCAGACACCATGTTGGTGTGAGGACATGGATTGTCCAGCCTCTGTTAAAAAGGACCACATCGAACAAGCCTCCAGAAACAAAAAGAGAACAGAGAAAACAGACTGAAAACAAGAAACAGACATTCCAAGGAAAGACAAATTTACATGTTCACACTGTTGAGTAAGAGAACACTGAGGTGAGTGACTCATCAGACCAGGAAGTCACACTGAAAATAGACTTTTTCCTGGCGGGCTGCACGGCTACTATGTCTCCCGGTATGGAGATTGACACAGGGGCAGCTGTATCTCTTGTGTCAGAAAAGAAGACACTGAAACACCTTCCACTTTAACCAGTACACCTCGTGTTAAAGACTTACACAGGTGAATCTGTCACCTTGAGAGACATCACTGAAGTCACAGTTCAGGTAAACAGACTAACTGAGAAGCCGCTATGTTGTGAAGGGAGACTATCCATCACTACTGGGATGTTCATAGTTGGAGAAAATCACACTGGACTGGCCATCAGGGAATACAATGACACATGGAGACACAGACCTACCTGCCATCTGAAAGAAACAGACGGATTAAATGGACAGCAGGGTAGTATGAACGACATCACAGGGAAGCTTGGCATTAAGCCAGACAGCAAACCAAAGGTTCTGAAAGCAGGACCTGTAGCTTCTGCTATCAGACCAAAAGTCTAGGCTGACTTGGAGGCTTTAGTCAAGAACAAAGTACTGGAGCCGGTCAGCATGAGTGAATGCATGAGCAACACCCATCTACCAGTCATTAATTAACACTAGAACCACCTGGTCTATCAGCCTATCAGAACACCCATCTACCAGTCCTTATCACTAGAACCACCTGGTCTATCAGCCTATCAGAACACCCATCTACCAGTCCTTAACACTAGAACCACCTGGTCTATTAGCCTATCAGAACACCCATCTACCAGTCATTAATTAACACTAGAACCACCGGGTCTTTCAGCCTATCAGAACACCCATCTACCAGTCATTAATTAACACTAGAACCACCTGGTCTATCAGCATATCAGAACACCCATCTACCAGTCATTAATTAACACTAGAACCACCTGGTCTATCAGCCTATCAGAACACCCATCTACCAGTCCTTAACACTAGAACCACCTGGTCTTTCAGCCTATCAGAACACCCATCTACCAGTCCTTAACACTAGAACCACCTGGTCTTTCAGCCTATCAGAACACCCATCTACCAGTCCTTATCACTAGAACCACCTGGTCTATCAGCCTATCAGAACACCCATCTACCAGTCATTAACACTAGAACCACCTGGTCTATCAGCCTATCAGAACACCCATCTACCAGTCCTTATCACTAGAACCACCTGGTCTATCAGCCTATCAGAACACCCATCTACCAGTCATTAATTAACACTAGAACCACCTGGTCTATCAGCCTATCAGAACAACCATCTACCAGTCCTTAACACTACAACCACCTGGTCTATCAGCCTATCAGAACACCCATCTACCAGTCCTTAACACTACAACCACCTGGTCTATCAGCCTATCAGAACACCCATCTACCAGTCCTTAACACTAGAACCACCTGGTCTATCAGCCTATCAGAACACCCATCTACCAGTCCTTAACACTAGAACCACCTGGTCTATCAGCCTATCAGAACACCCATCTACCAGTCCTTAACACTGAACCACCTTGTAACGCCCTGGCCATAGAGAGGGTTTTTTGTTCTCTATTTTTGGTTAGGCCAGGGTGTGACATGGGTGGGCGTTCTAGGTTTATTTTTCTATGTTGGTAGTTTTCTTTGTTTCGGCCGTGTATATCTCTCAATCAGGAACAGGTGTAGATTGTTGTTGCTGATTGAGAGTCATACATAGGCAGCCTGTTTTTCCTTTGGGGTTTGTGGGTGAATATTTTCCTGTTTAGTTTTGTATCCTGACAGAACTGTTGCTGGTCGTTTTTTGGTTTATTTTTGTATAGTGTTCAATCGATCCATTAAATTCATTTAAGATGAACACATCCTCCGCTGCACCTTGGTCTCATTTGAATGACAGCCATTACAGATTCACCCACCAACAACGGACCAAGCAGCGGAGGAAGGAGCAGCACCAGGAAAGGAGCATTATGGACTCCTGGACTTGGGAGGAAATTTTGGACGGGGCAGGACCATGGGCTCAAGCTGGGGCGTATCGCCGCCCACAGTGGGAGATCGAGGCAGTGAGAGCGGAGAGGCGATGGTATGAGGCAAGGGAGCGCAACAGGCACGAGAGGCAGCCCCCAAATTTTTTTTTTGGGGGGGGGCACACGGGGAGTGTGGCAGAGCCAGGATGGAATTCTGGGCCAACTCCCCGTGCTTACCGGAAGCAGCGTGGTACTGGTCAGGCACCGTGTTATGCTGTGAAGCGCACGGTGTCTCCAGTGTGCGCTCATAGCCTGGTGCGCTATAGGCCAGCCCCCCGCAAGTGCCATGCAAGTGTGGGCATCGAGCCAGGGCGGATTGTGCCAGCTCAGCGCATCTGGTCTCCAGTGCGCCGTTTCGTCCAGGCTATCCTGCGCCGGCTCTGCGCACTGTGTCTCCGGGGCGCTGGGAGGGCTCAGTTCGTCCTATGCCTGCGCTCCGCCCGTGCCGGGCAAGAGTGGGCATTCAGCCTGGAGCAGGGGTGGCAAGCCTACGCACCAGAACTCCAGTGCTCCCCCACAGCCCGGTCTATCCTGTGCCTCCTCCTCGGACCAGGCCTCCAGTGGGTCTCCCTATCCTGGTCTATCCTGTGCCCCCTCCTTGGACCAGGCCTCCAGTGGGTCTCCCCAGCCTGGTCTATCCTGTGCCGCCTCCTCGGACCAGGCCTCCAGTGGGTCTCCCCAGCCTGGTGAGTGCTGTGCCTGCGCCCAGAGCCAGGCCTCCTGCATGTCTCCCCAGCCTGGTGAATCCTGGGCCAGAGCCGCCAGAGCCGCCCGCCAGTCCGGAGCCGCCAGAGCCGACCGCCAGTCCGGAGCCGCCAGAGCCGCCCGCCTGTCCGGAGCCGCCAGGGTCGCCGCCTGTCCCGAGCCGCCAGGGTCGCCCACCTGTCCGGAGCCGCCAGGGTCGCCCGCCAGTCCTCCGGCGCAGCCAGGGGCTCCACCTAAGTGGGCCAAGCCGAGGGTGGAGCTGGGTCCAGTCCCGCACAGAGCCGCCGCCGTAGGAAGGCCCACCCGGACCCTCCCCTTTAGAGTCAGGTTTTGCGGCCGGAGTCCGCACCTTTGGGGGGGGGTACTGTAATGCCCTGGCCATAGAGAGGGTTTTTTGTTCTCTATTTTTGGTTAGGCCAGGGTGTGACATGGGTGGGCGTTCTAGGTTTCTTTTTCTATGTTGGTGGTTTTCTTTGTTTCGGCCGTGTATTACTCTCAATCAGGAACAGGTGTAGATCGTTGTTGCTGATGAGAGTCATACATAGGCAGCCTGTTTTTCCTTTGGGGTTTGTGGGTGAATATTTTCCTGTTTAGTTTTGTATCCTGGCAGAACTGTTGCTGGTCGTTTTTTGATTTATTTTTGTATAGTGTTCAATCGATCCATTAAATTCATTTAAGATGAACACATCCTCCGCTGCACCTTGGTCTCATTCTGACGACGGCCGTAACACACCTGGTCTTTCAGTATATAAGTCCCTGCTAGAGAAAGTTGCCAGGCATCCACTTTATCATATGCATCAGATGCATATCATCCAGAAAGTTGCAAGGTATGAAAACATGGTTTGTTAAATAAACACTTGATAAATAGTCTATAAACTACTGTAAAATATTAATTACATTAATAAAGATTAGTGGAAATATATCAGTAAAATAAAAACAATTGTTAATTCTACAATGTAGAAATAAATTGTCCTATCTCCCTACAATAAAAACTCTACAGTGGAATCCATTTGATCAACTGTACTTGTAGATTTGATTAGTAAGAGTTATAGTAATAATAAAGTCAATTTACAGATTCTTTTGACAAATTAGAAACAACCGAAAAAGTAATATTTGAATAAGGTGAGCAGATGAAATGTATTCTGTATTCCTAAACAAAAGCACAATTGTAAAGGATGAATTGCATAAAAAAATATTTGTGGAAATATATTTATAAAAATATATTAAAACAATAATTTGTTGATTGTATCAGACACTGTACCGGGCCTTTACACATGAATCAATCCCGTCTTCTCTTTATGCTTTGGGTCCACAAACAAATCAAATCGGTTGCCCTGCACACAGGTTTCATTGGCCTTGTTTGGTGTGCACCTGCCGACTTGACATTGTGTCTTCTTTCTCCCCCGAGGGAGCTGTGGTGCCTGGGGGAAAAGGGAGAGCAGGACCTGCTGCCTGCTTGGAGATGTGGTGCCTGGGGGAAGGAAAGACTGCCTGGAGAGCAGGACCTGCTGCCTGCTTGGAGATGTGGTGCCTGGGGGAAAAGGGAGAGCAGGACCTGCTGCCTGCTTGGAGAT
>NW_021822162.1:0-36896 GCF_901001165.1 Salmo trutta | reverse complement strand
GGGGGTAGAGGTGGGGGGTGGAGAGAAGAGCCAGACACCCTAACCTCCATGATTACTACCCTGTCACTCAGGACAAGCACCAGGGGGTAGAGGTGAGGTGGGGGGGGTGGAGAGAAGAGCCAGACACCCTAACCTCCATGATTACTCCCGAAACCTCCATGATTACTAACCCGTCACTCAGGACAAGCACCAGGGGGTTAGAGGTGGGGGGGTGGATGAGAAGAGCACAGACACCCTAACCTCCCTGATTACTACCCTGTCACTCAGGACAAGCCACCAGGGGGGTAGAGGTGAGGTGGGGGGGAGGAGAGAAGAGCCAGACACCCTAACCTCCATGATTACTACCCTGTCACTCAGGACAAGCACCAGGGGTGAGGTGGGGGGGTGTGGGAGGAGAAGAAGAGCCAGAGACCCTAACCTCCATGATTACTACCCTGCCACTCAGGACAAGCACAAGGGGGTAGAGGTGAGGGGGGGTGGAGAGACAGAGCCAGGACACCCTAACCTCCATGATTACTACCCTGCTCACTCAGGACAAGCAACAGGGGTAGAGGGGGGGGGGTGGAGAGAAGAGCCAGACACCCTAACCTCCATGATTACTACCCCTGTCACTCAGGACAAGCACCCAGGGGGTAGGGGGGTGGGGGTGGATGAGAAGAGCCAGACACCCTAACCTTCATGATTACTACCCTGTCACTCAGGACAAGCACCAGGGGGTAGAGGTGGGGGGGTGGAGAGAAGAGCCAGACACCCTAACCTCCATGATTACTACCCTGTCACTCAGGACAAGCACCAGGGGGTAGAGGTGGGGGGGTGGAGAGAAGAGCCAGACACCCTAACCTCCATGATTACTACCCTGTCACTCAGGACAAGCACCAGGGGGTAGAGGTGAGGTGGGGGGGTAGAGAGAAGAGCCAGACACCCTAACCTCCATGATTACTACCCTGCCACTCAGGACAAGCACCAGGGGGTAGAGGTGGGGGGTGGAGAGAAGAGCCAGACACCCTAACCTCCATGATTACTACCCTGCCACTCAGGACAAGCACCAGGGGGTAGAGGTGGGGGGTGAGATGAGAAGAGCCAGACACCCTAACCTCCATGATTACTACCCTGCCACTCAGGACAAGCACCAGGGGGTAGAGGTGGGGGGTGGAGAGAAGAGCCAGACACCCTAACCTCCATGATTACTACCCTGTCACTCAGGACAAGCACCAGGGGTAGAGGTGGGGGGTGGAGAGAAGAGCCAGACACCCTAACCTCCATGATTACTACCCTGTCACTCAGGACAAGCACCAGGGGGTAGAGGTGAGGTGGGGGGGAGGAGAGAAGAGCCAGACACCCTACAATAATAAGAGAGTAAAATAATCTGATCTAGAAGAGATGTGTAGTAAATAATCTGATCTAGAAGAGATGTGTAGTAAAATAATCCGATCTAGAAGAGATGTGTATTAAAATAACCTGATCTAGACAGAGATGTGTAGTAAAATAATCCGATCTAGACAGAGATGTGTAGTAAAATTATTCGATCTAGAAGAGATGTGTATTAAAATAATCCGATCTAGACAGAGATGTGTAGTAAAATAATCCGATCTAGACAGAGATGTGTAGTAAAATAATCCGATTTAGAAGAGATGTGTAGTAAAATAATCTGACAATCACACACACAGACAGTTTTTCTCATATCCTGCAGCCGTATACAAACTGTATCTACCTCCACCACTCTAGTATCCCTGCACATGTAAATGTGGTATTGGAAGTGGCGTGTTCAGTATTTCATGTATATAATATGCTTCCTTATGACAAGACTAGTTTTTCATTTGACTGACACTGCATTGATCTACTCAGGCGTCAGCCGTTTCCCAGGACAAAACAACTGACAGATTATACGCTGTTCAATGCAGTCGCTATATACCCAGGGAGACACAAAAGGAAAATATCAAGATGGGTATTTAATTCAGCCAGACAAATGTTAAGTAGGACAATGGATCACACGGGTTCAGAGCTGACTGGTGTTTCAGATAGAAGGAGATAGGAGAGTGTATTAACACACACGAACACACCACACACACACACACACACACACAACACACACACCCACACACCCACACACAACACACACACAACACACACACACACACACACACACAACACACACACACGACACACACACACACACACACGAACACACACACGACACACACGACACACCACCACACAACACACACACACACACAACACACACACACACACACACACACACACACAACAACACAACACAGACACACACACACACGAACACACACGAACACACACACGAACACACACACACCACACACACACACGAACACACACACACACACACGAACACACACACACACACACACACGAACACACACACACACACACCCACACACCACGAACACACACACACACACACACACACCACACACACACACACAACACCACACCCACGCACACACCACATGCAACACACCACACCACCACACACACACACCCCACGAACACACACACACACACACACACACACCACACACACACACCACGAACACCACACACACACACACACACACACGAACACACACACACACCCATACACACACACACACACACACCACACACGCCTTGCTGTTCTGTCAGTCTTCACCTGTTCTATCACGTTCTTCTGCGACGTTAAACAGGAACTAACTTATTCAGGCTGATTTGATCAAGTTATTCTAATCATCCAGGAGCTTTGAACTTCTGCGTGAAACTACAGACGTCCTGTATATAACGTCCGGCCGCACACATCGTTGAGACGAGAGTTAGCAAAGCACGCGTTTCACTGTTTAAATGTTTAAATGTGACCATTAAACTTTGATTTAGGTCGAACCTTGATGAGGTCTTACCGTCAGCTGTATCTACCGTGTTGTTTTGAAGATGTGATTGGTGTAACGGTAAAGGTTTAAGGCGATATCCACGACATCAACTGTCAATATGTGGTGTTGTAAATGATTGTGGACTTGTGAACTGAATCTCAGCGGTTGTGAACTAAATGGTTGTGAACTGAATCTCAGCTGTTGTGAACTAAATGGTTGTGAACTGAATCTCAGCTTTTGTGAACTAAATGGTTGTGAACTGAATCTCAGCTGTTGTGAACTAAATGGTTGTGAACTGAATCTCAGCTGTTGTGAACTAAATGGTTGTGAACTGAATCTCAGCTGTTGTGAACTAAATGGTTGTGAACTGAATCTCAGCTGTTGTGAACTAAATGGTTGTGAACTGAATCTCAGCTGTTGTGAACTAAATGGTTGTGAACTGAATCTCAGCTGTTGTGAACTAAATGGTTGTGAACTGAATGGCTGTGAACTAAATGGTTGTGAACTAAATGGTTGTGAACGAAATAGTTGTGAACTGTACCACAGCGGCTGTGAACTAAATGGTTGTGAACTAAATGGTTGTGAACTAAATGGTTGTGAACAAAATAGTTGTGAACTGTACCACAGCGGTTGTGAACTAAATGGTTGTGAACTAAATGGTTGTGAACTAAATAGTTGTGAACTAAATAGTTGTGAACTGTACCACAGCGGTTGTGAACTAAATGGTTGTGAACTAAATGGTTGTGAACTAAATGGTTGTGAACTATATGGTTGTGAACTATATGGTTGTGAACTGAATGGTTGTGAACTATATGGTTGTGAACTGAATGTTTGTGAACTAAATGGTTGTGAACTAAATAGTTGTGAACTGAATGGTTGTGAACTAAATGGTTGTGAACTAAATGGTTGTGAACTATATGGTTGTGAACTAAATGGTTGTGAACTGAATAGTTGTGAACTAAATGGTTGTGAACTAAATGGTTGTGAACTGTACCACAGCGGCCTTTGAAGCGGTCATGAATCCAAAACGCCATAGTGGTCGGGGAAACTACAATTGATGAAGTAATGAAACATGGATCTTACCTGGTGTCCACACAGCCCCAGCCAGGTCCAGCACGACAACAGGAGAAAGAGAAGACAAAAACACAAGTTAGCTAAGTCACTTTTAAGACGATACGATAAAGCCAAACCCTTCTTGAACAAAATAAAGGTGTTGTATAGAAAAAGCACTTGTGAATATTTTTGTCGGTCTATTAACTTTATAAAATAGTAAAATAAGACAAAACAATTGTCAAGAAGAAACCAGGAGACTTAAAACCAAACATATCTACAATAATCCTTAAGTAGCCCAGCAGTGTGGTTGAGGCTTAAACCCAAGGCCCCCTGGAGTGCCTTTCAAACACAACACATTAGATCTGGGGTCTGAGTTAAATCTGGTGCTTTGGTCTTTCATCCGTTTTGTCCTGAGGAATTTCAACACTGTTTTCAACGTTAGAGCCTGTGCTCCCAAACACCAGGTCAACGTCCTTCACTCGGTTTCTCCCTAGAGACTAGGGCTCCTTCACTCTGTTTCTCCCTAGAGACTAGGGCTCCTTCACTCTGTTTCTCCCTAGAGACTAGGGCTCCTTCACTCTGTTTCTCCCTAGAGACTAGGGCTCCTTCACTCTGTTTCTCCCTAGAGACTAGGGCTCCTTCACTCTGTTTCTCCCTAGAGACTAGGGCTCCTTCACTCTGTTTCTCCCTAGAGACTAGGGCTCCTTCACTCTGTTTCTCCCTAGAGACTAGGGCTCCTTCACTCTGTTTCTCCCTAGAGGCTAGGGCTCCTTCACTCTGTTTCTCCCTAGAGACTAGGGCTCCTTCACTCTGTATCTCCCTAGAGACTAGGGCTCCTTCACTCTGTTTCTCCCTAGAGACTAGGGCTCCTTCACTCTGTTTCTCCATAGAGACTAGGGCTCCCTTCACTCTGTTTCTCCCTAGAGATAGGGCTCCTTCACTCTGTTTCTCCCTAGAGACTAGGGCTCCTTCACTCTGTTTCTCCATAGAGACTGGGCTTCCTCACTCTGTTTCTCCCTAGAGACTAGAGCTCCTTCACTCTGTTTCTCCCTATAGAGACTAGGGTCCTTCACTCTGTTTCTCCCTAGAGACTAGAGCTCCTTCACTCTGTTTCTCCCTAGAGACTAGGGCTCCTTCACTCTGTTTCTCCCCTAGAGACTAGGGCCTCCTTCACTCTGTTTCTCCTTATAGAGACTAGGGCTCCTTCACTCTCTTTCTCCATAGAGACTAGGGCTCCTTCACTCTGTTACTCCATAGAGACGAGGGCTCCTTCACTCTGTTTCTCCCCATAGAGACTAGGGCTCCTTTCACTCTGTTTCTACCTAGAGACTAGAGCTCCTTCACTCTGTTCTCCCTAGAGAACTAGGGCTCCTTCACTCTGTTACTCCATAGAGACGAGGGTCCTTCACTCTGTTTCTCCCTAGAGACTAGGGCTCCTTCACTCTTTTTTCTCCAATAGAGACTAGGGCTCCTTCACTCTGTTTCTCCCCTAGAGACTAGGCTCCTTCACTCTGTTTTCTCCCTAGAGACTAGGGCTCCTTCACTCTGTTTCTCCCCTAGAGACTAGGGCTCCTTCACTCTGTTTCTCCCTAGAGACTAGGGCTCCTTCACTCTGTTTCTCCCTATAGAGACTAGGGCTCCTTCACTTGTTTCTCCCTATAGAGACTAGGGCTCCTTTCACTCTGTTTCTCCATAGAGACTAAGTGCTCCTTCACTTGTTTCTCCCTAGAGACTAGGGCTCCTTCACTCTGTTTCTCCTAGAGACTAGGGCTCCTTCACTCTGTTTCTCCCTAGAGACTAGGGCTCCTTCACTCTGTTTCTCCCTAGAGACTAGGGCTCCTTCACTCTGTTTCTCCATAGAGACTAGGGCTCCTTCACTCTGTTTCTCCCTAGAGACTAGGGCTCCTTCACTCTGTTTCTCCCTAGAGACTAGGGCTATTCCAGAAGACAATGAGAAAGCCAATGTCATGACGACAGTGTTGTAACTAAGACACAAAGCAAGTTGTCTGAGTTCCCACATCAACAATGAAATCGTTTTTTTGCATGCTTCGTGTGTGTTACATTTCACTCCATCTAATTTGCACTTCCTAGCTGATGGGCAATGAATGATCAGATTCCAAGTGTGACTGTCGACCTCCACCTGCTCACAGAGCAGCTGAACGGGTGACGCACACAAACCTGCTAACATAACCTGCTAACATAACCTTATTCAATACAACTAAGTCATTTTATATTTAAACTAGGCAAGTCAGTTAATTAAGAACAAATTCTTATTTTCAATAACGGCCTAGGAACAGTGGGTTAACTGCCTTGTTCAGGGGGCAGAACGACATATTTTTACCTTGTCAGCTTTGGGATTTGATCTAGCAACCTTTTGGTTACTAGTCCAACGCTCTAAACACTAGGCTACCTGCCTCCCCCCTCTAACCACTAGGCTACCTGCTTCCTCCCTCTAACAACTAGGCTACCTGCCTCCCCCTCTAACCACTAGGCTACCTGCCTCCCCCCTCTAACCACTAGGCTACCTGCCTCCCCCCTCTAACCACTAGGCTACCTGCCTCCCCCCTCTAACCACTAGGCTACCTGCCTCCTCCCTCTAACAACTAGGCTACCTGCCTCCCCCCTCTAACCACTAGGCTACCTGCCTCCTCCTTCTAACAACTAGGCTACCTGCCTCCCCCCTCTAACCACTAGGCTACCTGCCCCCCCCCTCTAACCACTAGGCTACCTGCCCCCCCCCCCCCTCTAACCACTAGGCTACCTGCCTCCCCCCTCTAACCACTAGGCTACCTGCCGTTATACCTCCTTATTCAGGACAACTAAATGTTATACCTCCTTATTCAATAGAACTAAATGTTATACCTCCTTATTCAGTACAACTAAATGTTATACCTCCTTATTCAATAGAACTAAATGTTATACCTCCTTATTCAGTACAACTAAATGTTATACCTCCTATTTAATGAAACTAACTGTTTGCCAATTCAGGTCCATCCAACCTTCCCGTGTGGTTCCACATTAAATTAAATTTGGGATTCAAACCATACACTTTTCAATTAACTTCTCCTTCTAAGACAAGGCAGCATGCCAAATTACGTTATGATATATGACATGGCCAAAAGTATGTGGACACCCCTTCAAATTAGTGGATTTGGCTATTTCAGCCACACTCGTCGCTGACAGGTGTATACAATCGAGCACACTGCCATGCAATCTCCATAGACAAACATTTGCACTAGAATGGCCTTACTGAAGAGCTCAGTGACTTTCAACATGGCACCGTCATAGGAGGTCACCAACTTTCCAACAAGTCCGTTTGTAACATTTCTACCTTGCTAGAGCTGCCCAGGTCAACTGTAAGTGCTGTTATTGTGAAGTGGAAATGTCTAGGAGCAACAACGGCTCAGCCCACGAAGTGGTAGACCACACAAGCTCACAGAACGGGACCGCTGAGTGCTGAAGCGTGTAGCTCGTAAAAGTAGTCTGTCCTCGGTTACAACACTCACTACCGAGTTCCAAACTGCCTCTAGAAGCAACGTCAGTACATAGTTGGGAGCGTCAGAAGAATGCTACTTTCCCGGATGCATAGTGCCAACTGTAAAGTTTGGTGGAGGAGGAATAATGGTCTGGGACTGTTTCGTTCGGGCTAGACCCCTTAGTTCCATTGAAGGGAAATCTTAACCCTACTTTATACAATGATATTCTAAACAATTCTGTGCTTCCAAGTTTGTGGCAACAGTTTTGGGAAGGTCGTTTCCTGTTTAAGCATGACAATGTCCCTATGCAGAAGGCGATGTCCGTACAGAAAGGTTTTGTCGAGATCGGTGTGGAAGAACTTGACTGGCCTGCACAGAGCCCTGACCTCAACCCCATCGAACACCTTAGGGCTGAATTGGATTGCTGACTGCGACCCAGGTCTAGTCGCCCAACTTCAGTGTCCGACCTCACGAATGCTCTTGTGGCTGATTGGAAGCAAGTCCCCGCAGCAATGTTCCAACATCTAGTGGAAAGCCTTCCCAGAAGAGTGGAGGCTGTTATAGCAGCAAAGGGGGGGACCAACTCCATATTAATGCCCATGATTTTGGAATGAGATGTTCGAAGAGCTGGTGTCCACATACTTTTGGTCATGTAGTGTATTACATGATTACCATACCATGGACTCAGACTGAAACATTATACACTATTATCATACCATGGACTCAGACTGAAACACCACACTATTATGATACCATGGATTCAGACTGAAACATTATACACTATTATCATACCATGAACTCAGACTGAAACATTATACACTATTATCATACCATGAACTCAGACTGAAACATATTACCATTAATATCCTACCATGGACTCAGACTAAAACACCACACTATTATCATACTATGGACTCAGACTGAAACATATTACCACTATTATCATACCATGGACTCAGACTGAAACATTATACACTATCATCATACCATGGATTCAGACTGAAACATATTACCACTATTATCATACCATGGACTCAGACTGAAACATTATGCACGATTATCATACCATGGACTCAGATGGAAACATTATACACTATTATCATACCATGGACTCAGACTGAAACATATCACCACTATTATCATACCATGGACTCAGACTGAAACACTACACTATTATCATACCATGGACTCAGACTGAAACATATCACCACTATTATCATACCATGGACTCAGACTGAAACACTACACTATTATCATACCATGGATTCAGACTGAAACATTATACACTATGGTTTGGGAGGTAATCTTTGACTTCTGTGCTTCAAGACGTATATGCCTTGTTAAAACAACTAACAGTTAAAACAACTAGCATGTACTTCCTTTGAAACACATGTCCAGTTAATTAATATATTAGTATTTAATTAATAATATTAATAAAAAACGGGGTTATTCATGTTATTTTATATAACAACGGTTCTCAGCAAAATAGAACCTTTTACTCTTACTGGTTTAAATACATTTCATAAAGAAGATGAAGAAATATTATAAATACAAATGTTCCATGGCAACAAGCATTATCACTTTAAGCCTAATGGAATGTGTGGTAAAATGTCAGATGATGCCATTTCACCGTCTCCTCTCTTAGTGGTTAATCCTACTGCGTCTCCTCTCTTGGTGGGAAATCCTACTGCGTCCCCTCTCTTAGTGGTTAATCCTACTGCGTCTCCTCTCTTGGTGGTTAATCCTACTGCGTCTCCTCTCTTGGTGGGAAATCCTACTGCGTCCCCTCTCTTAGTGGTTAATTCTACTGCGTCTCCTCTCTTAGTGGTTAATCCTACTGCGTCTCCTCTCTTAGTGGTTAATCCTACTGCGTCTCCTCTCTTAGTGGTAAATCCTACTGCGTTTCCTCTCTTGGTGGTTAATCCTACTGCTTCCCCTCTCTTAGTGGTTAATCCTACTGCGTCCCCTCTCTTAGTGGTTAATCCTACTGCGTCTCCTCTCTTAGTGGTTAATACTACTGCGTCTCCTCTCTTAGTGGTTAATCCTACTGCGTCCCCTCTCTTAGTGGTTAATCCTACTGCGTCTCCTCTCTTAGTGGTTAATCCTACTGCGTCTCCTCTCTTAGTGGTTAATCCTACTGCGTCTCCTCTCTTAGTGGTTAATCCTACTGCGTCTCCTCTTAGTGGTTAATCCTACTGCGTCTCTCTCTTAGTGGTTAATCCTACTGCGTCCTCTCTTATGGTTAATCTACTGCGTCCCTCTCTCAGTGGTTAATCCTACTGGTCTCTCTCTTAGTGGTTAATCCTACTGCGTCTCCTCTCTTAGTGGTTAATCCTACTGCGTCTCCTCTCTTGGTGGGCAATCCTACTGCGTCTCCTCTTATAGTGGCTAATCCTACTGCGTCTCCTCTCTTGGTGGGCAATCCTACTGCGTCTCCTCTCTTAGTGGTTAATCCTACTGCGTCCCCTCTCTTAGTGGTTAATCCTACTGCGTCCCCTCTCTTAGTGGTTAATCCTACTGCGTCCCCTCTCTTAGTGGTTAATCCTACTGCGTCTTCTCTCTTAGTGGTTAATCCTACTGCGTCTCCTCTCTTAGTGGTTAATCCTACTGCGTCTCCTCTCTTAGTGGTTAATCCTACTGCGTCTCCTCTCTTAGTGGTTAATCCTACTGCGTCCCTCTCTTGGTGGTAAATCCTACTGTGTCTCCTCTCTTAGTGGTAATCCTACTGCGTCTCCTCTCTTAGTGGTTAATCCTACTGCGATCTCCTCTTTAGTGGTTAATCCTACTGAGTCCCCCTCTCTAGTGGTTAATCCTACTTGCGGTCTCCTCTCTTATTGGTTAATCCTACTGCGTCCCCTCTCTGGTGGTTAATCCTACTGCGTCTCCTCTTCTTAGTGGTTAATCCTACTGAGTTCTCCTCTCTAGTGGTTAATCCTACTGCGTCTCCTCTCTTAGTGGTTAATCCTACTGCGTCTCCTCTCTTAGTGGTTAATCCTACTGCGTCTCCTCTCTTAGTGGTTAATCCTACTGCGTCCCCTCTCTTAGTGGTTAATCCTACTGCGTCTCCTCTCTCAGTGGTTAATCCTACTGCGTCCCCTCTCTTAGTGGTTAATCCTACTGCGTCCCCTCTCTTAGTGGTTAATCCTACTGCGTCCCCTCTCTTAGTGGTTAATCCTACTGCGTCTCCTCTCTTGGTGGGAAATCCTACTGCGTCCCCTCTCTTAGTGGTTAATCCTACTGCGTCCCCTCTCTTAGTGGTTAATCCTGCTGCGTCTCCTCTCTTAGTGGTAAATCCTACTGCCTTTCCTCTCTTGGTGGTTAATCCTACTGCGTCCCCTCTCTTAGTGGTTAATCCTACTGCGTCCCCTCTCTTAGTGGTTAATCCTACTGCGTCCCCTCTCTTAGTGGTTAATCCTACTGCGTCTCCTCTCTTGGTGGTTAATCCTACTGCGTCCCCTCTCTTGGTGGTTAATCCTACTGCGTCCCCTCTCTTGGTGGTTAATCCTACTGCGTCTCCTCTCTTAGTGGTTAATCCTACTGCGTTTCCTCTCTTAGTGGTTAATCCTACTGCGTCTCCTCTCTTAGTGGTTAATCCTACTGCATCTCCTCTCTTGGTGGGAAATCCTACTGCGTCTCCTCTCTTAGTGGTTAATCCTACTGCGTCCCCTCTCTTAGTGGTTAATCCTACTGCGTCTCCTCTCTTAGTGGTTAATCCTACTGCGTCCCCTCTCTTAGTGGTTAATCCTACTGCGTCCCCTCTCTTGGTGGTTAATGCTACTACGTCTCCTCTCTTGGTGGGCAATCCTACTGTGTGTGCTAGGTATAATTAGAGGAACGATATGTCACAGGAAAGACTGGAATTCAACATCTATTCAACAAAATGGAACGATTTACACATTGTATTGTTTTATATCTTTGGTGTAGTAGTACATTTACACTCGCACACAGTTCATGTAAATGTAGTAAAATGTAGTATGTTTATTATAATAAGGTAATACATTGGAAGTCATTTTAATAAGGTTTTAAGTCATGATCAAGTCTAATGGTGTATAATATAATTTAATTCATTTATATTCGTGGAGATGGGAGAGACGGTCACTTCAAGCACTATGAATCTCCTGATATACACGCTTAGCAATATAAGGTGCTCTCTAGAACCTAAAAGGGTTCTGTCCCCACATGAGAACCCATTGAAGAACCCCTTTTGATTGCAGGTAGAACCCTATTGGGTACAATGTAGAACTCTTTCCCCTGAGGGTTCTACATGGAACCCAAAAGAGTTCCGTCTGGAATCAAAAAAGGGTTCTCCTATAGACACACCTATCAACTGATTAGATAGATAGATAGATAGATAGATAGATAGATAGATAGATAGATAGATAGATAGATAGATAGATAGATAGATAGATAGATAGATAGATAGATAGATAGATAGATAGATAGATAGATAGATAGATAGATAGATATACTGACTGCTAGATAGATAGATAGATACACACCTGTCAACTGATAGATAGATAGATAGATAGATAGATAGATAGATAGATAGATAGATAGATAGATAGATAGATAGATAGATAGATAGATAGATAGATAGATAGATAGATAGATAGATAGATATACTGACTGCTAGATAGATAGATAGATAGATAGATAGATAGATAGATAGATAGATAGATAGATAGATAGATAGATAGATAGATAGATAGATAGATAGATAGATAGATAGATATAGATATACTGACTGCTAGATAGATAGATAGATACACACCTGTCAACTGATAGATAGATAGATAGATAGATAGATAGATAGATAGATAGATAGATAGATAGATAGATAGATAGATAGATAGATAGATAGATAGATAGATAGATAGATAGATAGAGAGATAGATAGATAGATAGATAGATAGATAGATAGATTGATAGATTGATAGAGAGATAGAGAGATAGAGAGATAGAGAGATAGATACCTATCAATAGATAGAGAGATAGAGAGAGAGATAGATAGATAGAGAGAGATAGAGAGATAGATACCTATCAATAGATAGAGAGATAGAGAGATAGATAGATAGATAGATAGATAGATACACACCTGTCAACTGATATACTGATAGATACACACAGATCAGCTGTTGTAATGAGGTCCTAGGAATATTTATTTAACGTGAAAGCGAATTACATAGTGTGCATCCCAAATGGCATCCTATCCCCTATTTACTGCACTACTTTTGACCAGGAACCATAAGGTCATAGGGTGTCATTTGGGACACAGACGCTGAATAAGAACAATGACAGAAGTCCTTCTGACACTATTTAACAATACTGGTTCCTTTAGAGTCAACGAGAAATAATCACTTTACAGTGAGGGGGAAAAAAGTATTTGATCCCCTGCTGATTTTGTACGTTTGCCCACTGACAAAGAAATGATCAGTCTATCATTTTAATGGTAGGTTTATTTTATTTATTTAATTTGATATAAAATGCAAATAAATTTATAACATTTTTGACATGCGTTTTTCTGAATTTTTTTGTTGTTATTCTGTCTCTCACTGTTCAAATAAACCTACCATTACAATTATAGACTGATAATTTCTTAGTCAGTGGGCAAACGTACAAAATCAGCAGGGGATCAAATACTTTTTCCCCCTCACTGTAAAGTGAAATTACTCAAAACTTCCTTCCTCTCCTTCCTCATTAAACAGGATAGGAAGTTAACCGTCTTTTCTGTTAAATAATATTTTAGCCCCGACTCGCAAAACGACTCAATTTTTATCTTATAAAAATAAAAAAGATTAAGTCGATATTATTACCTTCTCATTAAAGAAGATACATTTTGCTAAATGGACTCCTATTTAAAACGCGGCTCACAGCGCGTTGGAGCTCTGGAGCAGCCGAGACAGACTCAATGAATCTCTTCTGTACTTTAATCAAAACCAAGCTTCTGTTAGCACCATTTCTACGGCTGCTCGTTCGCTCGCCGTGATTTAAGGAAAATAAAAATTGCATAGTATTTGATGAATCTCAGTCTTAATTCAGAAAGGGGAGCTGAAGGCCTCGTGGGGATGATCTTACATATATCTACATCCACACTATTGAAATATGCAACGTATTTTTCCATTCTGGGTGGTGGTGGAGAAGAAACAGAAGAAGGGAAGAGACACAGGGGAAGGATACAGACTCATATCACATACAGACAGACAGGAGGACTACATGGGTTTATATCACATACAGACAGACAGGAGGACTACATGGGTTTATATCACATACAGACAGACAGGAGGACTACATGGGTTTATATCACATACAGACAGACAGGAGGACTACATGGGTTTATATCACATACAGACAGACAGGAGGACTACATGGGTTTATATCACATACAGACAGACAGGAGGACTACATGGGTTTATATCACATACAGACAGACAGGAGGACTACATGGGTTTCTACTCACATAAGACAGACAGGAGGACTACATGGGTTTATATCCACATACAGACAGACAGGAGGACTACATGGGTTTATATCAATACAGACAGACAGGAGGGACTACATGGGGTTTATATCACATACAGACAGACAGAGGACTACATGGGTTTAATCACATACAGACAGACAGGAGGACTACATGGGTTTATATCACATACAGACAGACAGGAGGACTACATGGGTTTATATCACATACAGACAGACAGGAGGACTACATGGGTTTATATCACATACAGACAGACAGGAGGACTACATGGGTTTTATATCACATACAGACAGACAGGAGGACTACATGGGTTTTATATCACATACAGACAGACAGGAGGACTTACATGGGTTTATATCACATACAGACAGACAGGAGGACTACATGTGGTTTATATCACATAACAGTACAGACGGAGGACTACATGGGTTTATATCACATACAGACAGACAGGAGGACTACATGGGTTTATATCACATACAGACAGACAGGAGGACTACATGGTTTATATCACATACAGACAGACAGGAGGACTACATGGGTTTATATCACATACAGACAGACAGGAGGACTACATGGGTTTATATCACATACAGACAGACAGGAGGACTACATGGGTTTATATCACATACAGACAGACAGGAGGACTACATGGGTTTATATCACATACAGACAGACAGGAGGACTACATGGGTTTATATCACATACAGACAGACAGGAGGACTACATGGGTTTATATCACATACAGACAGACAGGAGGACTACATGGGTTTATATCACATACAGACAGACAGGAGGACTACATGGGTTTATATCACATACAGACAGACAGGAGGACTACATGGGTTATATCACATACAGACAGACAGGAGGACTACATGGGTTTATATCACATACAGACAGACAGGAGGACTACATGGGTTTATATCACATACAGACAGACAGGAGGACTACATGGGTTTATATCACATACAGACAGACAGGAGGACTACATGGGTTTATATCACCATACAGACAGACAGGAGGACCTTATGGGTTTATATTCACATACAGACAGACAGGAGGACTACATGGGTTTATATCACATACAGACAGACAGGAGGACTACATGGGTTTATATCACATACAGACAGACAGGAGGACTACATGGGTTTATATCACATACAGACAGACAGGAGGACTACATGGTTTATATCACATACAGACAGACAGGAGGACTACATGGGTTTATATCACATACAGACAGACAGGAGGACTACATGGGTTATATCACATACAGACAGACAGGAGGACTACATGGGTTTATATCACATACAGACAGACAGGAGGACTACATGGGTTTATATCACATACAGACAGACAGGAGGACTACATGGGTTTATATCACATACAGACAGACAGGAGGACTACATGGGTTTATATCACATACAGCCAGACAGGAGGACTACATGGGTTATATCACATACAGACAGACAGGAGGACTACATGGGTTTATATCACATACAGACAGACAGGAGGACTACATGGGTTTATATCACATAACAGACAGACAGGAGGACTACATGGGTTTATATCACATACAGACAGACAGGAGGACCTACATGGGTTTATATCACATACAGACAGACAGGAGGACTACATGGGTTTATATCACATACAGACCGACAGGAGGACTACATGGGTTTATATCACATACAGACAGACAGGAGGACTACATGGGTTTATATCACATACAGACAGACAGGAGGACTACATGGGTTTATATCACATACAGACAGACAGGAGGACTACATGGGTTTATATAACATACAGACAGACAGGAGGACTACATGGGTTTATATCACATACAGAAGACAGGAGGACTACATGGGTTCATATCACAGGTACAGACATACAGGAGGACTACATGGGTTTATATCAACCAGACATGAGGACTACATGGGTTTATATCACATTACAGACAGACAGGAGGACTACATGGGTTTATATCACATACAGACAGACAGGAGGACTACATGGGTTTATATCACCTACAGACAGACAGGAGGACTACATGGGTTTATATCACATACAGACAGACAGGAGGACTACATGGGTTTATATCACATACAGACAGACAGGAGGACTACATGGGTTTATATCACATACAGACAGACAGGAGGACTACATGGGTTTATATCACATACAGACAGACAGGAGGACTACATGGGTTCATATCACATACAGACAGACAGGAGGACTACATGGGTTTATATCACATACAGACAGACAGGAGGACTACATGGGTTTATATCACATACAGACAGACAGGAGGACTACATGGGTTTATATCACATACAGACAGAAGGAGGACTACATGGGTTTATATCACATACAGACAGACAGGAGGACTACATGGGTTTATATCACATACAGACAGACAGGAGGACTACATGGGTTTTATATCACATACAGACAGACAGGAGGACTACATGGGTTTATATCACATACAGACAGACAGGAGGACTACATGGGTTTATATCACATACAGACAGACAGGAGGACTACATGGGTTTATATCACATACAGACAGACAGGAGGACTACATGGGTTTATATCACATACAGACAGACAGGAGGACTACATGGGTTTGTATGGGGTTATATCACATACAGACAGACAGGAGGACTACATGGGTTTATATCACATACAGACAGACAGGAGGGACTACATGGGTTTATATCACATACAGACAGACAGGAGGACTACATGGGTTTATATCACATACAGACAGACAGGAGGACTACATGGGTTTATATCACATACAGACAGACAGGAGGACTACATGGGTTTATATCACATACAGACAGACAGGAGACTACATGGGTTTATATCACATACAGACAGACAGGAGGACTACATGGGTTATATCACATACAGACCGCAGGAGGACTACATGGGTTTATATCACATACAGACAGACAGGAGGACTACATGGGTTTATATCACATACAGACAGAACAGGAGGACTACATGGGTTTATATCACATACAGACAGACAGGAGGACTACATGGGTTTATATCACATACAGACAGACAGGAGGACTACATGGGTTTATATCACATACAGACAGACAGGAGGACTACATGGGTTTATATCACATACAGACAGACAGGAGGACTACATGGTTTTATATCACATACAGACAGACAGGAGACTACATGGGTTTTATATCACATACAGACAGACAGGAGGACTACATGGTTTTATATCACATACAGACACGACAGGAGGACTACATGGGTTTATCTCACATACAGACAGGACAGGAGGACTACATGGGTTTATATCACATCAGACAGACAGGAGGACTACATGGGTTTATATCACATACAGACAGACAGGAGGACTACATGGGTTTAATCACATACAGACAGACAGGAGGACTACATGGGTTTATATCACATACAGACAGACAGGAGGACTACATGGGTTCATATCACATACAGACAGACAGGAGGACTACATGGGTTTATATCACATACAGACAGACAGGAGGACTACATGTGTACACACACTCTTACTCACACACACACACACACACACACACACACACACACACACACACATACATACACAGTAACACACACACACACACAGTAACACACACCACACACACACACACACACACACACACACACACACACACACCACACACACACACACACACACACACACACACACACACCACACACACACACACACACACACACACACACACACACACACACACACACACACACACACACACACACACATTCCTATTGAGGCAATATTCCCTCTACAATACAACAAGTTTAAATGTTCCATTTATTAGGTGGGACTTGAGAAGCAAAAGCCCCGACTTTTAAACTGGAACTGACATCGTTTCAGCAACATTAAATATTATTAAAATATGTTCATATACACCCCCAGGAAGAACATAACACTTTTTTAAAAAACATTTTCTGACAAGCGAGCACTTAGATATGGTCATTTTCACATTTTCATAAATTCTTAGAATGTTTCGGGATTCCGTACACTAAGGCATCTGTGCCTTTAGCAATTCTACAGCAGTACAGAGTGAGAAAGCAGCCGTGCGGTTTGGACAATTTATAGACACTGCAGTGAATAAAACCGAATAAAAAACATTTGTCTCGTCCAGAACTTGAGTCTATGCAGACTGGTTGCGCCGTAGCCAATCAGAGCTACAGTAGGCCATTATGCAATCAAGCCATTTGCCACACGGGCCTGTCATCATTCACTATGAACTGGACTGTGTGTTTACAGGAAGTAGAGCCTGCCATCATTCACTATGAACTGGACTGTGTGTTTACAGGAAGTAGGACCTGTCATCATTCACTATGAACTGGACTGTGTGTTTACAGGAAGTAGGACCTGTCATCATTCACTATGAACTGGACTGTGTGTTACAGGAAGTAGGACCCGCCATCATTCACTATGAACTGGACTGTGTGTTTACAGGAAGTAGGACCTGTCATCATTCACTATGAACTGGACTGTGTGTTTACAGGAAGTAGGACCTGCCATTATTCACTATGAACTGGACTGTGTGTTGACAGGCAGTAGAGCCTGTCATCATTCACTATGAACTGGACTGTGTGTTTACAGGAAGTAGGACCTGCCATCATTCACTATGAACTGGACTGTGTGTTTACAGGAAGTAGAGCCTGCCATCATTCACTATGAACTGGACTGTGTGTTTACAGGAAGTACAGCCTGTCATCATTCACTATGAACTGGACTGTGTGTTTACAGGAAGTACAGCCTGTCATCATTCACTATGAACTGGACTGTGTGTTTACAGGAAGTACAGCCTGTCATCATTCACTATGAACTGGACTGTGTGTTTACAGGAAGTAGGACCTGCCATCATTCACTATGAACTGGACTGTGTGTTTACAGGAAGTAGAGCCTGCCATCATTCACTATGAACTGGACTGTGTGTTTACAGGAAGTACAGCCTGTCATCATTCACTATGAACTGGACTGTGTGTTTACAGGAAGTACAGCCTGTCATCATTCACTATGAACTGGACTGTGTGTTTACAGGAAGTACAGCCTGTCATCATTCACTATGAACTGGACTGTGTGTTTACAGGAAGTAGACATTCTTCTTCTCCTTCTATTAGATCGTTTAAAACTGGAAACACAATTCAAACTTCAAACTGTGCAGACTGGTCTGGAATAGTGTGCTAGAATACAACGTTTTCATATGATTTATACCTCTTTAAACTACACATTTTGTTTTTGTCTCTGTCTATTTTGTCCATCTTCGTTCACCTTTAAAGGGGACTCATTTTTTAACATTCTAAAATAGTTCCTCCTTGGGACATCGTCACTTCCAAAAATTCACTGTAAACAAATGTCACTTTTGACACAAATCATCTTCTTCGACCACTCCTCCGACAAGTCAGACAAAAACTTAGTGTACGACATCTTCCTCTACATCTCAGCTATTGAAATCTGGTGTTGGAACCAAAATATATTCTACCGATTAAAAAGTTACAGGTATCGGTAGGAGTTTAGAGTGACGGAAAAGGAAGCTAGCTGAAGTCAGACAGTTCTATTATGTCTCTTCACTGAGCAGCTCCAACGGACCTGTTGCTATGGATCCTCGCAAAAGCTTGGACTAAAAGGTTACAGCTGTTTGTCAGAGTTTAAAGTGACCAAAAAGCAGCTAGTTAACCTCAACTAACAGCTCTCTCACACGACGTTAATGAGCTGCTCAAACAGAGCCGTCGCTATGGATTTCAACAGACGTAACCATTTGAAATGTGCGTCAAAATGAACACGGGTTTAGAATTAGAACCAAAGGAAGACAACGCTTCTGCTCATTGGCCGATTAAGCTACAAGACCAACTTTTAAACATGAAGGGTTATCAAATTCTTATTTTTTTTAAATAAACTATAACTAAACTAAAGTGCATAAAATAACTCACCAACAGTAATTATTGGACTGCATCCCTGCCTGTTACAGCAGCTGCTCAGCCTCAGACCGCAAGGCACTACAGAGGGTAGTGCAAACGGCCCAGTACATCACCGGGACCAAGCTTCCTGCCATCCAGGACCTCTATACCAGGCGGTGTCAGAGGAAGGCCCTACAAGTTGTCAAAGACTCAAGCCACCCTAGTCATAGACTGATCTCTCTGCTACCGCACGGCAAGTGGTACCGGAGCGCCGAGTCTAGGTCCAAAAGGCTTAAAAACAGCTCCTACCCCCAGGCCATAAGACATCTAATCAAATGGCTACCCAGACTATTTGCATTGCCCTCCACGCCCCCCTTCTACGCTGCTGCTACTCTCCGTTATTATCTATGCATAGTCGCTTTAATAACTCTACCTACATGTACATATTACCTCAACTAACCAGTGCCCCCGCACATTGACTCTGTACCGGTACCCCCTGTATATAGCCTCCACATTGACTCTGTACTGGTACCCCCTGTATATAGCCTCCACATTGACTCTGTACCGTAACACCCTGTATATAGCCTCCACATTGACTCTGTACCGTAACACCCTGTATATAGCCTCCACATTGACTCTGTACCGGTACCCCCTGTATATAGCCTCCACATTGACTCTGTACCGGTACCCCCTGTATATAGCCTCCACATTGACTCTGTACCGGTACCCCCTGTATATAGCCTCCACATTGACTCTGTACCGTAACCCCCTGCATATATCCTCGCTGTTGTTATTTTACTGCTGCTCTTTAATTATTTGTTACTTTTATTTCTTATTAACTTTTTTTTAGGTATTTTCTTGAATCTGTATAGTTGGTTTAAGAGCTGGTAAGTAAGCAATTCACTGTAAGGTCTACTACACCTTTTGTATTCGATGCATGTGACAAATAAAATGTGATTTGATATTGAACTGTTCAAGCTGGAGACACCAATGTGTTCGGTGAATTCTAACTTAAAATGGTTTAAAACTTGTATTAACTACAAACTATAAACATTTAAGTTAGCATAACAAGTTACATACACCAAACAAACATTCACATGTTCAGGCTATCCTTCTACCAAGCTAACGGAATTGTTTTATGAAGGTCATACTAAAGATTATTTAGCTATTTTTGGGGGGAATTTTAAAGACCTCTTGAAGTATCCAAACAACATATAAAACAATTATTTGATGAAACATTGAATTTGGCCTTGCTACTCTCAGCTCGTACAAACACATTGAATAACAGATTCAAAACATGGAACAACAGATAATCCCCACAACAAAATCTGAAGGAAGTTTTTTGTGTTTGTCCTACAACTAACGGATATAAGAAAGATCAGGAAACTATATTTATCTAACCCCTTCATTTTGGCACTAAACAATCTCCAAATACACTTCTGTTTGGTACCGAAGGACATTCAAACGAGTCTTGAGAGGCTTGTTGGTGTCCTAGAGCAAAACAACCAATAAGTACGTGTTCGAGAGAGTCTCACCTTTCCACAGAGTGGTCATATTAATGTGTAGCCCAAACTGTTCGGACGCTACAGACAGAAGTTGACAGATCGGCTGAACCGGCTTCAGACGAGTCCCGAGAGGCTTGTGGGGGTCGTAGATCAAAAACGGAGAAAACCATCGTACCTCCTGAGAGTCTCATCTTTCCATGGCTTTCAGGCCAAACCTTTGGGACGCTACAGACGATTTAGTAAAAGGACTGATTTTTTGGGATGTTTCATGGTCTGACAAACACCACTCTAGCGCTGTCTCCTTTCACCACTGATGCTGAAGTGTGAATCTTCCACATCGGCGGATGTGGTAGATTGAAACGCATCCAAATGAAAAGTACATCAGAAATCTCTAGATTAAACTGACGGATTTTTTGATGGGGATTTTTTTTTTTGTTGACTTCCACGGAGTTAAATAGTAAAGTCGAACATTTTAAATGTCTACCACTATCACAAAAAAAAAAATACTTTTAAAGAGGTAAAGCAAGTCCCACCAAGTGTAGTTCATGTACAACTACCATCTAGTTGTTATACTGATACAAATATGATTGGGAACAACAGTAAGTAACTGTGTGAGTGTCCGTCCCAAACGGCTCCCTATTCCCTTTTTAGTCCACTTATTTTGTATAGCCGCGCCGCCAGAGCTGGTCAGAAGAAGTGCACTATAAAGGGAATATGGTGCCGTTCGGGATACATGTTGCATCTCCTTCCAATACTTCCAGTCATAGGGGGAACTATTTCATTAAAACCCTGGCACCTAGCAAACTGCTGTGGGATCAGCAGCTAATTTAATATGGATTGTTACCCTGGATCCCACGACAACAAACAGGGCCCAGTTACCCTGGATCCCACGACAACAAACAGGGCCCAGTTACCCTGGAGCCCACGACAACAAACAGGGCCCAGTTACCCTGGATCCCACGACAACAAACAGGGCCCAGTTACCCTGGATACCATAATACCAGACAGGGCCCAGTTACCCTGGATCCCACGACAACAGACAGGGCCCAGTTACCCTGGATACCATAATACCAGACAGGGCCCAGTTACCCTGGAGCCCACAACACCAGACAGGGCCCAGTTACCCTGGATACCACAACACCAGACAGGGCCCAGTTACCCTGGAGCCCACAACACCAGACAGGGCCCTGTTACCCTGGAGACCACTACACCAGACAGGGCCCAGTTACCCTGGAGACCACTACACCAGACAGGGCCCAGTTACCCTGGAGACCACAACACCAGACAGGGCCCAGTTACCCTGGAGACCACAACACCAGACAGGACCCAGTTACCCTGGATACCACAACACCAGACAGGGCCCAGTTACCCTGGATACCATAATACCAGACAGGGCCCAGTTACCCTGGAGACCACAACACCAGACAGGACCCAGTTACCCTGGAGACCACTACACCAGACAGGACCCAGTTACCCTGGATACCATAATACCAGAGAGGGCCCAGTTACCATGGAGCCCACGACACCAGACAGGGCCCAGTTACTCTGGAGACCACTACACCAGACAGGGCCCAGTTACCCTGGAGACCACTACACCAGACAGGACCCAGTTACCCTGGAGACCATGACACCAGACAGGACCCAGTTACCCTGGAGACCACTACACCAGACAGGGCCCAGTTACCCTGGATACCACGACAACAGACAGGGCCCAGTTACCATGGAGCCCACTACACCAGACAGGGCCCAGTTACCCTGGAGCCCACGACAACAGACAGGGCCCAGTTACCCTGGATACCATAATACCAGACAGGGCCCAGTTACCCTGGATACCACAACAACAGAGAGGGCCCAGTTACCCTGGAGCCCACGACAACAGACAGGGCCCAGTTACCCTGGAGCCCACGACAACAGACAGGGCCCAGTTACCCTGGAGCCCACGACAACAGACAGGGCCCAGTTACCCTGGAGCCCACGACAACAGACAGGGCCCAGTTACCCTGGAGCCCACGACAACAGACAGGGCCCAGTTACCCTGGAGCCCACGACAAATGACAGGGCCCAGTTACCCTGGAGCCCACGACAACAGACAGGGCCCAGTTACCCTGGAGCCCACGACAACAGACAGGGCCCAGTTACCCTGGATACCATAATACCAGACAGGGCCCAGTTACCTTGGATACCACTACACCAGACAGGGCCCAGTTACCCTGGATACCACGACAACAGACAGGGCCCAGTTACCCTGGATACCATAATACCAGACAGGGCCCAGTTACCCTGGAGCCCACGACAACAGACAGGGCCCAGTTACCCTGGATACCATAATACCAGACAGGGCCCAGTTACCCTGGATACCACGACAACAGACAGGGCCCAGTTACCCTGGAGCCCACGACAACAGACAGGGCCCAGTTACCCTGGATACCATAATACCAGACAGGGCCCAGTTACCCTGGAGCCCCACGACAACAGACAGGGCCCAGTTACCCTGGATACCATAACACCAGACAGGGCCCAGTTACCCTGGAGCCCCACGACAACAGACAGGGCCCAGTTACCCTGGATACCACGACAACAGACAGGGCCCAGTTACCCTGGAGCCCACTACACCAGACAGGACCCAGTTACCCTGGATACCATGACACCAGACAGGACCCAGTTACCCTGGAGACCACGACACCAGACAGGACCCAGTTACCCTGGAGACCACTACACCAGACAGGAGGACCCAGTTACCCTGGATACCACGACACCAGACAGGAGGACCCAGTTACCCTGGATACCACGACACCAGACAGGACCCAGTTACCCTGGAGACCAGTACACTGTCTTGTTGGTTGTTATGTTTTTGTTGTTATTAGTGTTATGTAATGATGTAATCTCATATCGATAAAAAATATGTACTTTAGTGAGTGTCTGTCATCTACTTTTTCTCAACTGTCAATTCCAGGCCTCATGCTATCTCTGGCCACTTCACCAGACTACGTTGTACAGATCAACGGTCCTGGGCTGAACCATGTAGCTGACTGGCAGAGGGGACTCTGTCTGCCTCCAACATTAATAGGGTGCCATTTGACCAGGGCCCATAGGGAATAGGGTGCCATTTGACCAGGGCCCATAGGGAGAAGGGTGCCATTTGACCAGGGCCCATAGGGAATAGGGTGCCATTTGACCAGGGCCCATAGGGAATAGGGTGCCATTTGACCAGGGCCCATAGAGAATAGGGTGCCATTTGACCAGGGCCCATAGGGAATAGGGTGCCATTTGACCAGGGCCCATAGGGAATAGGGTGCCATTTGACCAGGGCCCATAGGGAATAGGGTGCCATTTGACCAGGGCCCATAGGGAATAGGGTGCCATTTGACCAGGGCCCATAGGGAAAAGGGTGCCATTTGACCAGGGCCCATAGGGAATAAGGGTGCCATTTGACCAGGGTCCATAGGGAAAAGGGTGCCATTTGACCAGGGTCCATAGAGAATAGGGTGCCATTTGACCAGGGCCCATAGGGAGAAGGGTGCCATTTGACCAGGGCCCATAGGGAGAAGGGTGCCATTTGACCAGGGTCAAGGCCAGTTGGAACCAATCTACTATCTGCATTGGGTGAACTACAAAACAACATTAGCAGAATTCACTAATATTACCAGAGAACTTTTCACCAACCAAACAGGATTCCCTAATATTACCAGGGTACTTTTCACCAACCAAACAGGATTCACTAATATTACCAGGGAACTGTTCCCCAAACAGTGTATTCTATAAGGTGTTTATCTTTAGTTCAACTAATAGATGATTAACACCGTGTTCTAACAGTGGGTTTTTCCACGGCTGTCTAAAGGATCGGACCAAAGTGGTTGCAGTTCCACATTTTATTAAATCCGTGAAACTTTGCAAAACATAAATAACTGAATTTACTAAAACAACAAACCGTGACACAGAGAGAAACAAACACTACTCAAAATATAATCACCTACAAAACCCAGGAAGAAAAACCCCTACTTAAATATGATCTCCAATCAGAGGTAACGAGGACCAGCTGCCTCCAATTGGAGATCAACACAAAAAAACAACATAGAAAAACAAAAACTAGAACTTAACATAGAAATAGAAAACATAGAAAAACACAAAACACCCCCTGTCACGCCCTGACCTACTCTACCATAGAAAATCACATCTTACTATGGTCAGGACGTGACAGGGTTGTATATCCTGTAACTCTTGTCACAGTAAAAGCAATACACACATACTACACATTGTTAACTTGTTTTAACCACATCTCTCCGTGAAAATGAATAAAAGGGATGACAAACATATCTTGGTGATTAAATATTGAAGAAGCAGATTTCAGCAATGTCCCAGTTGTGTTTTAGTGGTTAAACACACCCAGCCACAAAACACATGTATTCACATGTAAAGAATTCCACATCCCAAATAGTGCCATTTTTCCTTATATACTCTATTGGCTCTGGTTAAAAGAACTGCACTCTTTAGGGAATAGGGTGCCATTTTAGACTTTTGCCTCCCTCTCTTCCTCAGTGATGGAGCTGCTAGCTGCACGGCTGAGTGACAAGCAAACACTAGTCTAAATTCTACATCGTGTTCTCTTTTACCCTGACCCCTTAATCAGGAACAGAGGAACATGAAGCTAAATGTGTTCCATCATCTTCTCTTTTACCCTGACCCCTTCATCAGGAACAGAGGAACATGAAGCTAAATTATGTTCTATCATGTTCTCTTTTACCCTGACCCCTTCATCAGGAACAGAGGATCATGAAGCTAAATTATGTTCCATCATGTTCTCTTTTACCCTGACCCCTTCATCAGGAACAGAGGAACATGAAGCTAAATTATGTTCCATCATGTTCTCTTTTACCCTGACCCCTTCATCAGGAACAGAGGAACATGAAGCTAAATTATGTTCCATCATCTTCTCTTTTACCCTGACCCCTTAATCAGGAACAGAGGAACATGAAGCTAAATTATGTTCCATCATGTTCTCTTTTACCCTGACCCCTTAATCAGGAACAGAGGAACATGAAGCTAAATATGTTCCATCATCTTCTCTTTTACCCTGACCCCTTAATCAGGAACAGAGGAACATGAAGCTAAATTATGTTCCATTATGTTCTCTTTTACCCTGACCCCTTCATCAGGAACAGAGGAACATGAAGCTAAATGTGTTCCCACTACAACCAAAATGTGCATCTCATCGTTAGGACGGTCTCTGGATAAGAGGTAACAGATCTCATCATTAGGAGGGTCTCTGGTTAAGAGGTAACAGATCTCATCATTAGGACGGTCTCTGGATAAGAGGTAACAGATCTCATCATTAGGACGGTCTCTGGTTAAGAGGTAACAGATCTCATCATTAGGACGGTCTCTGGATAAGAGGTAACAGATCTCATCATTAGGACGGTCTCTGGATAAGAGGTAACAGATCTCATCATTAGGACGGTCTCTGGATAAGAGGTAACAGATCTCATCATTAGGGGGTCTCTGGATAAGAGGTAACAGATCTCATCATTAGGACGGTCTCTGGTTAAGAGGTAACAGATCTCATCATTAGGACGGTTAAGTTCTCTGGTTAAGAGGTAACAGATCTCATCATTAGGACAGTCTCTGGTTAAGAGGTAACAGATCTCATCATTAGGACGGTCTCTGGATAAGAGGTAACAGATCTCATCATTAGGACGGTCTCTGGATAAGAGGTAACAGATCTCATCATTAGGACGGTCTCTGGTTAAGAGGTAACAGATCTCATCATTAGGACGGTCTCTGGTTAAGAGGTAACAGATCTCATCATTAGGGGGGTCTCTGGATAAGAGGTAACAGATCTCATCATTAGGACGGTCTCTGGTTAAGAGGTAACAGATCTCATCATTAGGACGGTCTCTGGATAAGAGGTAACAGATCTCATCATTAGGACGGTCTCTGGTTAATAGGTAACAGATCTCATCATTAGGACAGTCTCTGGTTAAGAGGTAACAGATCTCATCATTAGGACAGTCTCTGGTTAAGAGGTAACAGATCTCATCATTAGGACGGTCTCTGGTTAAGAGGTAACAGATCTCATCATTAGGACGGTCTCTGGATAAGAGGTAACAGATCTCATCATTAGGACGGTCTCTGGATAAGAGGTAACAGATCTCATCATTAGGACGGTCTCTGGTTAAGAGGTAACAGATCTCATCATTAGGACGGTCTCTGGTTAAGAGGTAACAGATCTCATCATTAGGGGGGTCTCTGGATAAGAGGTAACAGATCTCATCATTAGGGGGGTCTCTGGATAAGAGGTAACAGATCTCATCATTAGGACGGTCTCTGGATAAGAGGTAACAGATCTCATCATTAGGACGGTCTCTGGATAAGAGGTAACAGATCTCATCATTAGGGGGGTCTCTGGATAAGAGGTAACAGATCTCATCATTAGGGGGGTCTCTGGATAAGAGGTAACAGATCTCATCATTAGGGGGGTCTCTGGATAAGAGGTAACAGATCTCATCATTAGGGGGGTCTCTGGATAAGAGTTAACACATCTCATCATTAGGACGGTCTCTGGTTAAGAGGTAACAGATCTCATCATTAGGACGGTCTCTGGTTAAGAGGTAACAGATCTCATCATTAGGACGGTCTCTGGTTAAGAGGTAACAGATCTCATCATGAGGGGGTCTCTGGATAAGAGTTAACACATCTCATCATTAGGACGGTCTCTGGTTAAGAGGTAACAGATCTCATCATTAGGACGGTCTCTGGATAAGAGGTAACAGATCTCATCATTAGGACGGTTAAGTTCTCTGGTGAAGAGGTAAGAGATGAACAGTAAAGAGATTAAACAGGATGAATGGGAGAACATTAATATGGTTCTCCACATTGTTATATGAGCTCCTCAAAACCAGTTACACAAAACAGAACCACAAAAATACAGTGGATGAAATTGATAAATAAATAAAACTACAAGCCCAAAATAAGTACTTTTGTTTAAGTATTTAAATGGTTTTTAATAACAACTAAAAAATACAAATAGACTACCAAATTGTATTTGACAGTATTTTCAAATACTTATTATAAATATTATTTTTACATACCTGGGTTGAATGCATGGGAGTGTATTTTCAAGTGTATTTCCAAATATATTAAAATATTGAACTTCTTGTGTTTTCTAATCAATCAGAATACTTCATGTGAAAGAAATGTAGATATTTCAAATAGTATTTGAACCCATGTCTGAGACAGGCAGACAGACAGACAGACAGACAGACAGACCTGGTATTCACAGAAAGACAGGCAACCCTGACAGACAGACAGACAGACTTGGCAGACAGACAGACAGTCAGACAGACAGCCCTGGTATTCATAGAAAGACAGGCAACCCTGGCAGACAGACAGACAGACAGACAGACAGACCTGGTATTCACAGAAAGACAGGCAACCCTGACAGACAGACAGACAGACAGACAGACAGACAGGCCTGACAGACAGACAGACAGACAGACCTGGTATTCACAGAAAGACAGGCAACCCTGACAGACAGACAGACAGACTTGGCAGACAGACAGACAGTCAGACAGACAGCCCTGGTATTCATAGAAAGACAGGCAACCCTGGCAGACAGACAGACAGACAGACAGACAGACAGACAGACCTGGTATTCACAGAAAGACAGGCAACCCTGACAGACAGACAGACAGACAGACAGACAGACAGGCCTGACAGACAGACAGACAGACAGACAGACAGACAGACAGACAGACAGACAGACAGACAGACAGACAGACAGACAGACAGACAGACTAGTCTTTAAGCAGAGCCAATAGTTCTGGGCTCATGTCCCTCTGTGTCTGAATGAGTCCCGTTTGGCATTTAAAGCACCTTGGGCTCAGTCCCCCGACACAGGAAAAAGAGACAGTCTAGACAAGGCCAGTCCCCCGGGATCCACCAGCCACCAGCCTCTGTGTTTCAGATGGAACCCTATTCCCTATATAGTGCACTACTTTAGACCAGGGCCCTATAGAACCCTATTCCCTATATAGTGCACTACTTTAGACCAGAGCCCTATAGAACCCTATTCCCTATATATAGTGCACTACTTTAGACCAGAGCCCTATGGAACCCTATTCCCTATATAGTGCACTACTTTAGACCAGAGCCCTATGGAACCCTATTCCCTATATATAGTGTACTACTTTAGACCAGATCCCTATTCCCTATATATAGTGCACTACTTTAGACCACGGCCCTATGGAACCCTATTCCCTATATATAGTGTACTACTTTAGACCAGAGCCCTATGGAACCCTATTCCCTATATATAGTGCACTACTTTAGACCAGAGCCCTATGGAACCCTATTCCCTATATAGTGCACTACTTTGGACCAGGGCCCTATAGAACCCTATTCCCTATATAGTGCACTACTATAGACCAGGGCCCTATAGAACCCTATTCCCTATATAGTGCACTACTTTAGACCAGAGCCCTATAGAACCCTATTCCCTATATAGTGCACTACTTTAGACCAGGGCCCTATAGAACCCTATTCCCTATATAGTGCACTACTTTAGACCAGGGCCCTATAGAACCCTATTCCCTATATATAGTGCACTACTTTAGACCAGGGCCCTATAGAACCCTATTCCCTATATAGTGCACTACTTTAGACCAGGGCCCTATAGAACCCTATTCCCTATATATAGTGCACTACTTTAGACCAGGGCCCTATAGAACCCTATTCCCTATATAGTGCACTACTTTGGACCAGCAGAGCCCTGTAGGGAGAAGGAGGAGAGAAAATAGGAACAACACTAATTATCACAACTACCTACCTTTTACACCTCCTGGACCACACACACACACACACACACACACACACACACACACACACACACACACACACACACACACACACACACACACACACAAAACACACTCACAAACAAACACACACACACACACACACACACACACACACACACACACACACACACACACACACACACACATACACACACACAAAACACACTCACAAACAAACACACACACACACACACACACACACACACACACTCTCTTTCCGAAGGCCTCAGAGAACAGGTCCTAATTGACAGATTGTTTTCCAAAGCTATGGGTGTTTAAGGCTATTTAAATGCCAACTGTTGCCCACGGCAACTGGAATGTTTTCTTCTTCTCCTGAATGGACCAATGAGAAGCTCCGTACATAAAGCCCTTCTCCTGGTGTTATTGATCAGTCTTCTCCAACCACCAGTTCAGTGTCTGATTTAATGCTTTAGGATACGGTTGTTTGCCCTGCTTGTTTTGCTGGTCTTATCTATTGGATTGGTTCTCTAATATACGGTTGTTTCCCCTGCTTGTTTTGCTGGTCTTATCTATTGGATTGGTACTTTAGGATACGGTTGTTTCCCCTGCTTGTTTTGCTGGTCTTATCTATGTGATTGGTTCTCTAATATACGGTTGTTTCCCCTGCTTGTTTTGCTGGTCTTATCTATGTGATTGGTTCTTTAGGATACGGATGTTTGCCCTGCTTGTTTTGCTGGTTGTGATTTATTCATCTTATCTATGGGACTGGTTTTATTAAGCTAATGAGGCAATGCCAGGTCACAGTGCATAAACACAGCAACTCTTTGTCCCAAAATAACACCCTGTTGCCTATATAGTACCCTACTTTTCTTTACCAGGGCCCGTAGTGATTCCCATAAGGCTCTGGTTAAAAGAAGTGCACTACATGGGGAATAGGCTTCCATTTGACCCTCAATCTCTCCATCTACTTACACATAGTAGAGCTAGACAACGGTGCCAACAGAAAGCCCTGGCTCCAAACTCATGATCATTTCATAAATGCCTAAAGGCAGAGTTTGAGGCGGTGGACAAATATAAATATTAATTAACCCACCAGGGAGAAAAGGGGTGATGTTATGAGAAACTTCTCCACCAATCGGCTGCTTTATCTCCGTATTAAAGGAAGGAACGTAGCTGGTCAGATTCCGTAATGTGTTCTAGAACGATGCATCAGAACTTCAAACGGTAGAAAACCTTTTTACACCAGCTACCTAACGACTCTTCTTGTTCATGTCGACGGGGGGGGGGGGGGGGGGGGGGGTGCCTGGGGGTTGAAGGGGTTTGGTTGGTGGATGTCAGATTTGGACTCGTGTTATTTTTACTCAATGTGTCAAATTAAAGGTGTCTCCCATCTTCAAGGAAAGCACGTTTCTCAGAAGCCATGTTTGACTCAGCGCCAGGCTTGCTAGAATTCAGATATTAACGTTTCAGTCAGTCTTCGTTCCAAATGGCACCCTATTCCCTATTTGGTGCACTACTTTTGAAAAGGACTCTGGTCAAAAGTAGTGCATTAACCAATGTTCTCTGATAGAACTGATTACAGTAAACCAATGTTCTGATAGAATTGATTACAGTAAACCAATGTTCTCTGACAGAACTGATTACAGTAAACCAATGTTCTGATAGAATTGATTACAGTAAACCAATGTTCTCTGACAGAACTGATTACAGTAAACCAATGTTCTCTGACAGAACTGATTACAGTAAACCAACGTTCTCTGACAGAACTGATTACAGTAAACCAATGTTCTCTGATAGAACTGATTACAGTAAACCAACATTCTCTGATAGAACTGATTACAGTAAACCAACGTTCTCTGATAGAACTGATTACAGTAAACCAATGTTCTCTGATAGAACTGATTACAGTAAACCAATGTTCTCTGATAGAACTGATTACAGTAAACCAACGTTCTCTGATAGAACTCATTACAGTTAATCAACGTTCTCTGATAGAACTGATTACAGTAAACCAACATTCTCTGATAGAACTGATTACAGTAAACCAACGTTCTATGATAGAACTCATTACAGTTAACCAACGTTCTCTGATAGAACTGATTACAGTAAACCAATGTTCTCTGATAGAACTGATTACAGTAAACCAATGTTCTCTGATAGAACTGATTACAGTAAACCAATGTTCTCTGATAGAACTGATTACAGTAAACCAATGTTCTCTGATAGAACTGATTACAGTAAACCAACATTCTCTGATAGAACTGATTACAGTAAACCAACGTTCTCTGATAGAACTCATTACAGTTAACCAACGTTCTCTGATAGAACTCATTACAGTAAACCAACGTTCTCTGATAGAACTGATTACAGTAAACCAACGTTCTCTGATAGAACTGATTACAGTAAACCAACGTTCTCTGATAGAACTGATTACAGTAAACCAACGTTCTCTCATAGAAGTGATTACAGTTAACCAACGTTTCTAACAAAAGCTTTACCGCTGACTGTCACCAGCCGCTGCAGTCCCACCTCACCCCGTCTCCCTGATCACACACCAGATCCATGGAAATAGGATCAACATCACTCAAAAGGCTCTGGTAGAAATCAGAGATAATAGATGCCTCGCTGCCTAATTCTCCGTCTCCTACACAATATCAATCTGATGAAAACCCTCCATTCTTCTGCAATGCAGAGCATCTTTTGTAGAGCAGGACAAGACCGTGTTAAGCCTGAAGTGTGTGTTAGATTGTCTCTGTGTGTGTGTGTGTGTGTTAGATTGTCTCTGTGTGTGTGTGTGTGTTAGATTGTCTCTCTGTGTGTGTGTGTGTTAGATTGTCTCTGTGTGTGTGTGTGTGTTAGATTGTCTCTGTTTGTGTGTGTGTGTGTTAGATTGTCTCTGTGTTTGTGTGTGTGTGTGTGTGTGTGTGTGTGTGTGTGTGTGTGTGTGTGTGTGTGTGTGTGTGTGTGTGTCCGTGTACATGTGTGTGTGCTATCCAGTATTAAGCCAATAATATGTTTGTGTGTCTCTCTCTCTCTCTCTCTCTCTCTCTCTCTTTCTCTCGCCATCTCTCACACACCCCTCTCTCTCTCCCCCTCTCGCTCTCTCCATCTCTCTCTCTCCCCCACTCCCTCCCCCTCTCCATCTCTCACTCCCCTTGTCATTCTCTCGCTCTCTCTCTTTCTCGCACTCTTACCTGCCACACACACACACACACACACACACACACACACACAGACAGACAGATAGACAGACAGACAGACAGACAGACAGACAGACAGACAGACAGACAGACAGACAGACAGACAGACAGACAGACAGACAGACAGACAGACAGACAGACAGACAGACAGACAGACAGACAGACAGACAGACAGACAGACAGACAGACAGACAGACAGACAGACAGACAGACAGACAGACAGACAGACAGACAGTCAGACACACACCTGCCAGTGTCTGTGCACCCAGAGCTGTCAGCTAAGAGTGATGGATGCCAGACCAACTGTGGAATACTGAGTGGGCTGTGACCAGCAGTTGTCCTTCTGATGTCTCATTATGACCTGTCTCCCAATATCCTCGCTGTGTTCAAATGAAATGACCACCTCCCACTAGATAGAGACACTTTGTGTCTGTGTCCCAAATGCATTTCTATTCCCCAGTGTACAACTTTTGACTAGGGCCCATATAGGGACACAAGGCTGAAATGCTTAAATGGTCCAATGCAGCTGTTTTATCTCAATATCAAATCATTTCTGGGTAAAAAAAATTAAAAGCACCTTATTGTGATTGTTTTCAATTAAATTTTTTGTTAAAAAAGAAACCCCAAATAGCTTCTTAGCAAAGAGTAATTTCTCTTTTGGGGGGTGGGGGTGGTGGTGGTGGTGGGGGGGGGGGGGGCTGAAAACTAGCTGTTATTGGCAGAGAGGTTTGGAACTCTCTTTCTTATTGGTCTATTAACTAATTTACAGCATGGTGATGTCACCAGGACTCCATCCTACTTAAACACGCAGAACATTCATCATTTTACATTAAAAGGGCATTATCATCATATCTTACAATTTTAAGAGTATTTTCCAACAGTGTGGAAAAAATCTTTAAAACACAGGAAAGCATGTTTTTTCCTTCACTGTCTCTGCACTACTTCGAATGCACTATAGGCAGTATAACTGGAAACAGGACTGATGGTTCAACATATATCCACATGAATCCTATAGACAGTATAACTGGAAACTGGACTGATGGATCAACATATATCCACATGAATCCTATAGGCAGTATAACTGGAAACTGGACTGATGGTTCAACATATATCCACATGAATCCTATAGGCAGTATAACTGGAAACTGGACTGATGGATCAACATATATCCACATGAATCTTATAGGCAGTATAACTGGAAACTGGACTGATGGTTCAACATATATCCACATGAATCCTATAGGCAGTATAACTGGAAACTGGACTGATGGATCAACATATATCCACATGAATCCTATAGGCAGTATAACTGGAAACTGGACTGATGGTTCATCATATCTCCACATGAATCCTATAGGCAGTATAACTGGAAACTGGACTGGGGGGTTCATCATATCTCCACATGAATCCTATAGGCAGTATAACTGGAAACTGGACTGATGGATCAACATATCTCCACATGAATCCTATAGGCAGTATAACTGGAAACTGGACTGGGGGTTCATCATATCTCCACATGAATCCTATAGGCAGTATAACTGGAAACTGGACAGATGGTTCATCATATCTCCACATGAATCCTATAGGCAGTATAACTGGAAACTGGACTGGGGGGTTCATCATATCTCCACATGAATCCTATAGGCAGTATAACTGGAAACTGGACTGATGGATCAACATATCTCCACATGAATCCTATAGGCAGTATAACTGGAAACTGGACTGATGGTTCAACATATATCCACATGAATCCTATAGGCAGTATACTGGAAACTGGACTGATGGATCAACATATCTCCACATGAATCCTATAGGCAGTATAACTGGAAACTGGACTGGGGGTTCATCATATCTCCTATCATGAACTGACTGACTATGAGCAGTAGAACTGGCAGATAACTGGACTGACTGATGATCAACATATCTCCACATGAATCCTATAGGCAGTATAACTGGAAACTGGACTGATGGATCAACATATATCCACATGAATCCTATAGGCAGTATAACTGGAAACTGGACTGATGGTTCAACATATATCCACATGAATCCTATAGGCAGTATAACTGGAAACTGGACTGATGGATCAACATATATCCACATGAATCCTATAGGCAGTATAACTGGAAACTGGACTGATGGATCAACATATCTCCACATGAATCCTATAGGCAGTATAACTGGAAACTGGACTGGGGGTTCATCATATCTCCACATGAATCCTATAGGCAGTATAACTGGAAACTGGACTGGGGGTTCATCATATCTCCACATGAATCCTATAGGCAGTATAACTGGAAACTGGACTGGGGGGTTCATCATATCTCCACATGAATCCTATAGGCAGTATAACTGGAAACTGGACTGATGGATCAACATATCTCCACATGAATCCTATAGGCAGTATAACTGGAAACTGGACTGGGGGTTCATCATATCTCCACATGAATCCTATAGGCAGTATAACTGGAAACTGGACTGATGGTCATCATATCTCCACCATGAATCCATAGGCAGTATAACTGGAAACTGGGACTGGGGGTTCATCATATCTCCACATGAATCCTATAGGCAGTATAACTGGAAACTGGACTGATGGATCAACATATCTCCACATGAATCCTATAGGCAGTATAACTGGAAACTGGACTGATGGTTCAACATATATCCACATGAATCCTATAGGCAGTATAACTGGAAACTGGACTGATGGATCAACATATCTCCACATGAATCCTATAGGCAGTATAACTGGAAACTGGACTGGGGGATCATATCCACATGAATCCTATAGGCAGTATAACTGGAAACTGGACTGATGGATCAACATATCTCCACATGAATCCTATAGGCAGTATAACTGGAAACTGGACTGGGGGTTCAACATATCTCCACATGAATCCTATAGGCAGTATAACTGGAAACTGGACTGATGGTTCAACATATCTCCACATGAATCCTATAGGCAGTATAACTGGAAACTGGACTGATGGTTCATCATATCTCCACATGAATCCTATAGGCAGTATAACTGGAAACTGGACTGATGGTTCAACATATCTCCACATGAATCCTATAGGCAGTATAACTGGAAACTGGACTGGGGGGTTCAACATATCTCCACATGAATCCTATAGGCAGTATAACTGGAAACTGGACTGGGGGTTCATCATATCTCCACATGAATCCTATAGGCAGTATAACTGGAAACTGGACTGATGGATCAACATATCTCCACATGAATCCTATAGGCAGTATAACTGGAAACTGGACTGATGGTTCAACATATATCCACATGAATCCTATAGGCAGTATAACTGGAAACTGGACTGATGGATCAACATATCTCCACATGAATCCTATAGGCAGTATAACTGGAAACTGGACTGGGGGTTCATCATATCTCCACATGAATCCTATAGGCAGTATAACTGGAAACTGGACTGATGGATCAACATATCTCCACATGAATCCTATAGGCAGTATAACTGGAAACTGGACTGGGGTTCATATATCACATGAATCCTATAGGCAGTATAACTGGAA
>NW_021822161.1:0-36753 GCF_901001165.1 Salmo trutta | reverse complement strand
CAATAGCTCTAGGGCTGTTTTTAACCACTTCCGGTTGTCACAGGAAGCTCTTGCTTCACACACGTTGTCTTTGGGGTAGACATAAACAGAATCCTGAATAAGAAGTCTCTACCTTAAGAATTGACTGAGTAACAGATGGTTGAGTTGCGTGATTTTCACTATCTGCAGGTGTCATATGACAATAGCTCTAGGCTGTTTTAACCACTTCCCGTTGTCACAGGAAGTTCTTACTCAACACACGTTGTCTTTGGGGTAGACATAAACAGAATCCTGAATAAGAAGTCTCTACCTTAAGAATTGACTGAGTAACAGATGGTTGAGTTGCGTGATTTTCACTATGTGCACGTAATATGACAATAGCTCTTGGGTGTTTTAACCACTTCCGGTTGTCACAGGAAGCTCTTGCTTCACACACGTTGTCTTTGGGGTAGACATAAACAGAATCCTGAATAAGAAGTCTCTACCTTAAGAATTGACTGAGTAACAGATGGTTGAGTTGCGTGATTTTCACTATGCGCACGTAATATGACAATAGCTCTTAGGGTGTTTTAACCACTTCCGGTTGTCACAGGAAGCTCTTAGCTTCACACACGTTGTCTTTGGGGTAGACATAAACAGAATCCTGAATAAGAAGTCTCTACCTTAAGAATTGACTGAGTAACAGATGGTTGAGTTGCGTGATTTTCACTATATGCAGGTGGCAATATGACAATAGCTCTAGGCTATTTTTAACCACTTCCGGTTGTCACAGGAAGCTCTTGCTTCACACACGTTGTCTTTGGGGTAGACATAAACAGAATCCTGAATAAGAAGCCTCTACCTTAAGAATTGACTGAATGACAGATGGTTGAGTTGCGTGATTTTCACTATATGCAGGTTGTCCATATGACAATAGCTCTAGGCTGTTTTAACCACTTCCCGTTGTCACAGGAAGTTCTTACTCAACACACGTTGTCTTTGGGGTAGACATAAACAGAATCCTGAATAAGAAGTCTCTACCTTAAGAATTGACTGAGTAACAGATGGTTGAGTTGCGTGATTTTCACTATGTGCACGTAATATGACAATAGCTCTTGGCTGTTTTAACCACTTCCGGTTGTCACAGGAAGCTCTTGCTTCACACACGTTGTCTTTGGGGTAGACATAAACAGAATCCTGAATAAGAAGTCTCTACCTTAAGAATTGACTGAGTAACAGATGGTTGAGTTGCGTGATTTTCACTATGCGCACGTAATATGACAATAGCTCTAGGCTGTTTTAACCACTTCCCGTTGTCACAGGAAGTTCTTACTCAACACACGTTGTCTTTGGGGTAGACATAAACAGAATCCTGAATAAGAAGTCTCTACCTTAAGAATTGACTGAATGACAGATGGTTGAGTTGCGTGATTTTCACTATATGCAGGATGACCATATGACAATAGCTCTAGGCTGTTTTTAACCACTTCCGGTTGTCACAGGAAGCTCTTGCTTCACACACGTTGTCTTTGGGGTAGACATAAACAGAATCCTGAATAAGAAGCCTCTACCTTAAGAATTGACTGAATGACAGATGGTTGAGTTGCGTGATTTTCACTATATGCAGGTTGTCCATATGACAATAGCTCTAGGCTGTTTTAACCACTTCCCGTTGTCACAGGAAGTTCTTACTCAACACACGTTGTCTTTGGGGTAGACATAAACAGAATCCTGAATAAGAAGTCTCTACCTTAAGAATTGACTGAGTAACAGATGGTTGAGTTGCGTGATTTTCACTATGTGCACGTAATATGACAATAGCTCTTGGGTGTTTTTAACCACTTCCGGTTGTCACAGGAAGCTCTTGCTTCACACACGTTGTCTTTGGGGTAGACATAAACAGAATCCTGAATAAGAAGTCTCTACCTTAAGAATTGACTGAGTAACAGATGGTTGAGTTGCGTGATTTTCACTATGCGCACGTAATATGACAATAGCTCTAGGCTGTTTTAACCACTTCCCGTTGTCACAGGAAGTTCTTACTCAACACACGTTGTCTTTGGGGTAGACATAAACAGAATCCTGAATAAGAAGTCTCTACCTTAAGAATTGACTGAATGACAGATGGTTGAGTTGCGTGATTTTCACTATATGCAGGATGACCATATGACAATAGCTCTAGGCTGTTTTTAACCACTTCCGGTTGTCACAGGAAGCTCTTGCTTCACACACGTTGTCTTTGGGGTAGACATAAACAGAATCCTGAATAAGAAGTCTCTACCTTAAGAATTGACTGAGTAACAGATGGTTGAGTTGCGTGATTTTCACTATGCGCACGTAATATGACAATAGCTCTAGGCTGTTTTAACCACTTCCCGTTGTCACAGGAAGTTCTTACTCAACACACGTTGTCTTTGGGGTAGACATAAACAGAATCCTGAATAAGAAGTCTCTACCTTAAGAATTGACTGAATGACAGATGGTTGAGTTGCGTGATTTTCACTATATGCAGGATGACCATATGACAATAGCTCTAGGCTGTTTTTAACCACTTCCGGTTGTCACAGGAAGCTCTTGCTTCACACACGTTGTCTTTGGGGTAGACATAAACAGAATCCTGAATAAGAAGCCTCTACCTTAAGAATTGACTGAATGACAGATGGTTGAGTTGCGTGATTTTCACTATATGCAGGTTGTCCATATGACAATAGCTCTAGGCTGTTTTAACCACTTCCCGTTGTCACAGGAAGTTCTTACTCAACACACGTTGTCTTTGGGGTAGACATAAACAGAATCCTGAATAAGAAGTCTCTACCTTAAGAATTGACTGAGTAACAGATGGTTGAGTTGCGTGATTTTCACTATGTGCACGTAATATGACAATAGCTCTTGGGTGTTTTTAACCACTTCCGGTTGTCACAGGAAGCTCTTGCTTCACACACGTTGTCTTTGGGGTAGACATAAACAGAATCCTGAATAAGAAGTCTCTACCTTAAGAATTGACTGAGTAACAGATGGTTGAGTTGCGTGATTTTCACTATGCGCACGTAATATGACAATAGCTCTAGGCTGTTTTAACCACTTCCCGTTGTCACAGGAAGTTCTTACTCAACACACGTTGTCTTTGGGGTAGACATAAACAGAATCCTGAATAAGAAGTCTCTACCTTAAGAATTGACTGAATGACAGATGGTTGAGTTGCGTGATTTTCACTATATGCAGGATGACCATATGACAATAGCTCTAGGCTGTTTTTAACCACTTCCGGTTGTCACAGGAAGCTCTTGCTTCACACACGTTGTCTTTGGGGTAGACATAAACAGAATCCTGAATAAGAAGCCTCTACCTTAAGAATTGACTGAATGACAGATGGTTGAGTTGCGTGATTTTCACTATATGCAGGTTGTCCATATGACAATAGCTCTAGGCTGTTTTAACCACTTCCCGTTGTCACAGGAAGTTCTTACTCAACACACGTTGTCTTTGGGGTAGACATAAACAGAATCCTGAATAAGAAGTCTCTACCTTAAGAATTGACTGAGTAACAGATGGTTGAGTTGCGTGATTTTCACTATGTGCACGTAATATGACAATAGCTCTTGGGTGTTTTTAACCACTTCCGGTTGTCACAGGAAGCTCTTGCTTCACACACGTTGTCTTTGGGGTAGACATAAACAGAATCCTGAATAAGAAGTCTCTACCTTAAGAATTGACTGAGTAACAGATGGTTGAGTTGCGTGATTTTCACTATGCGCACGTAATATGACAATAGCTCTAGGCTGTTTTAACCACTTCCCGTTGTCACAGGAAGTTCTTACTCAACACACGTTGTCTTTGGGGTAGACATAAACAGAATCCTGAATAAGAAGTCTCTACCTTAAGAATTGACTGAATGACAGATGGTTGAGTTGCGTGATTTTCACTATATGCAGGATGACCATATGACAATAGCTCTAGGCTGTTTTTAACCACTTCCGGTTGTCACAGGAAGCTCTTGCTTCACACACGTTGTCTTTGGGGTAGACATAAACAGAATCCTGAATAAGAAGCCTCTACCTTAAGAATTGACTGAATGACAGATGGTTGAGTTGCGTGATTTTCACTATATGCAGGTTGTCCATATGACAATAGCTCTAGGCTGTTTTAACCACTTCCCGTTGTCACAGGAAGTTCTTACTCAACACACGTTGTCTTTGGGGTAGACATAAACAGAATCCTGAATAAGAAGTCTCTACCTTAAGAATTGACTGAGTAACAGATGGTTGAGTTGCGTGATTTTCACTATGTGCACGTAATATGACAATAGCTCTTGGGTGTTTTTAACCACTTCCGGTTGTCACAGGAAGCTCTTGCTTCACACACGTTGTCTTTGGGGTAGACATAAACAGAATCCTGAATAAGAAGTCTCTACCTTAAGAATTGACTGAGTAACAGATGGTTGAGTTGCGTGATTTTCACTATGCGCACGTAATATGACAATAGCTCTAGGCTGTTTTAACCACTTCCCGTTGTCACAGGAAGTTCTTACTCAACACACGTTGTCTTTGGGGTAGACATAAACAGAATCCTGAATAAGAAGTCTCTACCTTAAGAATTGACTGAATGACAGATGGTTGAGTTGCGTGATTTTCACTATATGCAGGATGACCATATGACAATAGCTCTAGGCTGTTTTTAACCACTTCCGGTTGTCACAGGAAGCTCTTGCTTCACACACGTTGTCTTTGGGGTAGACATAAACAGAATCCTGAATAAGAAGTCTCTACCTTAAGAATTGACTGAGTAACAGATGGTTGAGTTGCGTGATTTTCACTATGCGCACGTAATATGACAATAGCTCTAGGCTGTTTTAACCACTTCCCGTTGTCACAGGAAGTTCTTACTCAACACACGTTGTCTTTGGGGTAGACATAAACAGAATCCTGAATAAGAAGTCTCTACCTTAAGAATTGACTGAATGACAGATGGTTGAGTTGCGTGATTTTCACTATATGCAGGATGACCATATGACAATAGCTCTAGGCTGTTTTTAACCACTTCCGGTTGTCACAGGAAGCTCTTGCTTCACACACGTTGTCTTTGGGGTAGACATAAACAGAATCCTGAATAAGAAGCCTCTACCTTAAGAATTGACTGAATGACAGATGGTTGAGTTGCGTGATTTTCACTATATGCAGGTTGTCCATATGACAATAGCTCTAGGCTGTTTTAACCACTTCCCGTTGTCACAGGAAGTTCTTACTCAACACACGTTGTCTTTGGGGTAGACATAAACAGAATCCTGAATAAGAAGTCTCTACCTTAAGAATTGACTGAGTAACAGATGGTTGAGTTGCGTGATTTTCACTATGTGCACGTAATATGACAATAGCTCTTGGGTGTTTTTAACCACTTCCGGTTGTCACAGGAAGCTCTTGCTTCACACACGTTGTCTTTGGGGTAGACATAAACAGAATCCTGAATAAGAAGTCTCTACCTTAAGAATTGACTGAGTAACAGATGGTTGAGTTGCGTGATTTTCACTATGCGCACGTAATATGACAATAGCTCTAGGCTGTTTTAACCACTTCCGGTTGTCACAGGAAGTTCTTACTCAACACACGTTGTCTTTGGGGTAGACATAAACAGAATCCTGAATAAGAAGTCTCTACCTTAAGAATTGACTGAATGACAGATGGTTGAGTTGCGTGATTTTCACTATATGCAGGATGACCATATGACAATAGCTCTAGGCTGTTTTTAACCACTTCCGGTTGTCACAGGAAGCTCTTGCTTCACACACGTTGTCTTTGGGGTAGACATAAACAGAATCCTGAATAAGAAGCCTCTACCTTAAGAATTGACTGAATGACAGATGGTTGAGTTGCGTGATTTTCACTATATGCAGGTTGTCCATATGACAATAGCTCTAGGCTGTTTTAACCACTTCCCGTTGTCACAGGAAGTTCTTACTCAACACACGTTGTCTTTGGGGTAGACATAAACAGAATCCTGAATAAGAAGTCTCTACCTTAAGAATTGACTGAGTAACAGATGGTTGAGTTGCGTGATTTTCACTATGTGCACGTAATATGACAATAGCTCTTGGGTGTTTTTAACCACTTCCGGTTGTCACAGGAAGCTCTTGCTTCACACACGTTGTCTTTGGGGTAGACATAAACAGAATCCTGAATAAGAAGTCTCTACCTTAAGAATTGACTGAGTAACAGATGGTTGAGTTGCGTGATTTTCACTATGCGCACGTAATATGACAATAGCTCTTGGGTGTTTTTAACCACTTCCGGTTGTCACAGGAAGCTCTTGCTTCACACACGTTGTCTTTGGGGTAGACATAAACAGAATCCTGAATAAGAAGTCTCTACCTTAAGAATTGACTGAGTAACAGATGGTTGAGTTGCGTGATTTTCACTATCTGCAGGTGGCAATATGACAATAGCTCTAGGCTATTTTTAACCACTTCCGGTTGTCACAGGAAGCTCTTGCTTCACACACGTTGTCTTTGGGGTAGACATAAACAGAATCCTGAATAAGAAGCCTCTACCTTAAGAATTGACTGAATGACAGATGGTTGAGTTGCGTGATTTTCACTATATGCAGTTGTCCATATGACAATAGCTCTAGGCTGTTTTAACCACTTCCCGTTGTCACAGGAAGTTCTTACTCAACACACGTTGTCTTTGGGGTAGACATAAACAGAATCCTGAATAAGAAGTCTCTACCTTAAGAATTGACTGAGTAACAGATGGTTGAGTTGCGTGATTTTCACTATGTGCACGTAATATGACAATAGCTCTTGGGCTGTTTTTAACCACTTCCGGTTGTCACAGGAAGCTCTTGCTTCACACACGTTGTCTTTGGGGTAGACATAAACAGAATCCTGAATAAGAAGTCTCTACCTTAAGAATTGACTGAGTAACAGATGGTTGAGTTGCGTGATTTTCACTATGCGCACGTAATATGACAATAGCTCTAGGCTGTTTTAACCACTTCCCGTTGTCACAGGAAGTTCTTACTCAACACACGTTGTCTTTGGGGTAGACATAAACAGAATCCTGAATAAGAAGTCTCTACCTTAAGAATTGACTGAGTAACAGATGGTTGAGTTGCGTGATTTTCACTATGTGCACGTAATATGACAATAGCTCTTGGGTGTTTTTAACCACTTCCGGTTGTCACAGGAAGCTCTTGCTTCACACACGTTGTCTTTGGGGTAGACATAAACAGAATCCTGAATAAGAAGTCTCTACCTTAAGAATTGACTGAGTAACAGATGGTTGAGTTGCGTGATTTTCACTATGCGCACGTAATATGACAATAGCTCTAGGCTGTTTTTAACCACTTCCGGTTGTCACAGGAAGCTCTTGCTTCACACACGTTGTCTTTGGGGTAGACATAAACAGAATCCTGAATAAGAAGTCTCTACCTTAAGAATTGACTGAGTAACAGATGGTTGAGTTGCGTGATTTTCACTATCTGCAGGTGGCAATATGACAATAGCTCTAGGCTAGTTTTAACCACTTCCGGTTGTCACAGGAAGCTCTTGCTTCACACACGTTGTCTTTGGGGTAGACATAAACAGAATCCTGAATAAGAAGCCTCTACCTTAAGAATTGACTGAATGACAGATGGTTGAGTTGCGTGATTTTCACTATATGCAGGTTGTCCATATGACAATAGCTCTAGGCTGTTTTAACCACTTCCCGTTGTCACAGGAAGTTCTTACTCAACACACGTTGTCTTTGGGGTAGACATAAACAGAATCCTGAATAAGAAGTCTCTACCTTAAGAATTGACTGAGTAACAGATGGTTGAGTTGCGTGATTTTCACTATGTGCACGTAATATGACAATAGCTCTTGGGTGTTTTTAACCACTTCCGGTTGTCACAGGAAGCTCTTGCTTCACACACGTTGTCTTTGGGGTAGACATAAACAGAATCCTGAATAAGAAGTCTCTACCTTAAGAATTGACTGAAGTAACAGATGGTTGAGTTGCGTGATTTTCACTATGCGCACGTAATATGACAATAGCTCTAGGCTGTTTTAACCACTTCCCGTTGTCACAGGAAGTTCTTACTCAACACACGTTGTCTTTGGGGTAGACATAAACAGAATCCTGAATAAGAAGTCTCTACCTTAAGAATTGACTGAATGACAGATGGTTGAGTTGCGTGATTTTCACTATATGCAGGATGACCATATGACAATAGCTCTAGGCTGTTTTTAACCACTTCCGGTTGTCACAGGAAGCTCTTGCTTCACACACGTTGTCTTTGGGGTAGACATAAACAGAATCCTGAATAAGAAGCCTCTACCTTAAGAATTGACTGAATGACAGATGGTTGAGTTGCGTGATTTTCACTATATGCAGGTTGTCCATATGACAATAGCTCTAGGCTGTTTTAACCACTTCCCGTTGTCACAGGAAGTTCTTACTCAACACACGTTGTCTTTGGGGTAGACATAAACAGAATCCTGAATAAGAAGTCTCTACCTTAAGAATTGACTGAGTAACAGATGGTTGAGTTGCGTGATTTTCACTATGTGCACGTAATATGACAATAGCTCTTGGGTGTTTTTAACCACTTCCGGTTGTCACAGGAAGCTCTTGCTTCACACACGTTGTCTTTGGGGTAGACATAAACAGAATCCTGAATAAGAAGTCTCTACCTTAAGAATTGACTGACTAACAGATGGTTGAGTTGTGTGATTTTCACTATGCGCACGTAATATGACAATAGCTCTTGGGTGTTTTTAACCACTTCCGGTTGTCACAGGAAGCTCTTGCTTCACACACGTTGTCTTTGGGGTAGACATAAACAGAATCCTGAATAAGAAGTCTCTACCTTAAGAATTGACTGAGTAACAGATGGTTGAGTTGCGTGATTTTCACTATATGCAGGTGGCAATATGACAATAGCTCTAGGCTATTTTTAACCACTTCCGGTTGTCACAGGAAGCTCTTGCTTCACACACGTTGTCTTTGGGGTAGACATAAACAGAATCCTGAATAAGAAGCCTCTACCTTAAGAATTGACTGAATGACAGATGGTTGAGTTGCGTGATTTTCACTATATGCAGGTTGTCCATATGACAATAGCTCTAGGCTGTTTTAACCACTTCCCGTTGTCACAGGAAGTTCTTACTCAACACACGTTGTCTTTGGGGTAGACATAAACAGAATCCTGAATAAGAAGTCTCTACCTTAAGAATTGACTGAGTAACAGATGGTTGAGTTGCGTGATTTTCACTATGTGCACGTAATATGACAATAGCTCTTGGGTGTTTTTAACCACTTCCGGTTGTCACAGGAAGCTCTTGCTTCACACACGTTGTCTTTGGGGTAGACATAAACAGAATCCTGAATAAGAAGTCTCTACCTTAAGAATTGACTGAGTAACAGATGGTTGAGTTGCGTGATTTTCACTATGCGCACGTAATATGACAATAGCTCTAGGCTGTTTTAACCACTTCCCGTTGTCACAGGAAGTTCTTACTCAACACACGTTGTCTTTGGGGTAGACATAAACAGAATCCTGAATAAGAAGTCTCTACCTTAAGAATTGACTGAGTAACAGATGGTTGAGTTGCGTGATTTTCACTATGTGCACGTAATATGACAATAGCTCTTGGGTGTTTTTAACCACTTCCGGTTGTCACAGGAAGCTCTTGCTTCACACACGTTGTCTTTGGGGTAGACATAAACAGAATCCTGAATAAGAAGTCTCTACCTTAAGAATTGACTGAGTAACAGATGGTTGAGTTGCGTGATTTTCACTACGCGCAGGTAATATGACAATAGCTCTAGGCTGTTTTAACCACTTCACGTTGTCACAGGAAGTTCTTACTCAACACACGTTGTCTTTGGGGTAGACATAAACAGAATCCTGAATAAGAAGTCTCTACCTTAAGAATTGACTGAATGACAGATGGTTGAGTTGCGTGATTTTCACTATATGCAGGATGACCATATGACAATAGCTCTAGGCTGTTTTTAACCACTTCCGGTTGTCACAGGAAGCTCTTGCTTCACACACGTTGTCTTTGGGGTAGACATAAACAGAATCCTGAATAAGAAGCCTCTACCTTAAGAATTGACTGAATGACAGATGGTTGAGTTGCGTGATTTTCACTATATGCAGGTTGTCCATATGACAATAGCTCTAGGCTGTTTTAACCACTTCCCGTTGTCACAGGAAGTTCTTACTCAACACACGTTGTCTTTGGGGTAGACATAAACAGAATCCTGAATAAGAAGTCTCTACCTTAAGAATTGACTGAGTAACAGATGGTTGAGTTGCGTGATTTTCACTATGTGCACGTAATATGACAATAGCTCTTGGGTGTTTTTAACCACTTCCGGTTGTCACAGGAAGCTCTTGCTTCACACACGTTGTCTTTGGGGTAGACATAAACAGAATCCTGAATAAGAAGTCTCTACCTTAAGAATTGACTGACTAACAGATGGTTGAGTTGTGTGATTTTCACTATGCGCACGTAATATGACAATAGCTCTTGGGTGTTTTTAACCACTTCCGGTTGTCACAGGAAGCTCTTGCTTCACACACGTTGTCTTTGGGGTAGACATAAACAGAATCCTGAATAAGAAGTCTCTACCTTAAGAATTGACTGAGTAACAGATGGTTGAGTTGCGTGATTTTCACTATCTGCAGGTGGCAATATGACAATAGCTCTAGGCTATTTTTAACCACTTCCGGTTGTCACAGGAAGCTCTTGCTTCACACACGTTGTCTTTGGGGTAGACATAAACAGAATCCTGAATAAGAAGCCTCTACCTTAAGAATTGACTGAATGACAGATGGTTGAGTTGCGTGATTTTCACTATATGCAGTTTGTCCATATGACAATAGCTCTAGGCTGTTTTAACCACTTCCCGTTGTCACAGGAAGTTCTTACTCAACACACGTTGTCTTTGGGGTAGACATAAACAGAATCCTGAATAAGAAGTCTCTACCTTAAGAATTGTACTGAGTAACAGATGGTTGAGTTGCGTGATTTTCACTATGTGCACGTAATATGACAATAGCTCTTGGGTGTTTTTAACCACTTCCGGTTGTCACAGGAAGCTCTTGCTTCACACACGTTGTCTTTGGGGTAGACATAAACAGAATCCTGAATAAGAAGTCTCTACCTTAAGAATTGACTGAGTAACAGATGGTTGAGTTGCGTGATTTTCACTATGCGCACGTAATATGACAATAGCTCTAGGCTGTTTTAACCACTTCCCGTTGTCACAGGAAGTTCTTACTCAACACACGTTGTCGTTGGGGTAGACATAAACAGAATCCTGAATAAGAAGTCTCTACCTTAAGAATTGACTGAGTAACAGATGGTTGAGTTGCGTGATTTTCACTATGTGCACGTAATATGACAATAGCTCTTGGGTGTTTTTAACCACTTCCGGTTGTCACAGGAAGCTCTTGCTTCACACACGTTGTCTTTGGGGTAGACATAAACAGAATCCTGAATAAGAAGTCTCTACCTTAAGAATTGACTGACTAACAGATGGTTGAGTTGTGTGATTTTCACTATGCGCACGTAATATGACAATAGCTCTTGGGTGTTTTAACCACTTCCGGTTGTCACAGGAAGCTCTTGCTTCACACACGTTGTCTTTGGGGTAGACATAAACAGAATCCTGAATAAGAAGTCTCTACCTTAAGAATTGACTGAGTAACAGATGGTTGAGTTGCGTGATTTTCACTAGCTGCAGGTGGCAATATGACAATAGCTCTAGGCTATTTTTAACCACTTCCGGTTGTCACAGGAAGCTCTTGCTTCACACACGTTGTCTTTGGGGTAGACATAAACAGAATCCTGAATAAGAAGCCTCTACCTTAAGAATTGACTGAATGACAGATGGTTGAGTTGCGTGATTTTCACTATATGCAGGTTGTCCATATGACAATAGCTCTAGGCTGTTTTAACCACTTCCCGTTGTCACAGGAAGTTCTTACTCAACACACGTTGTCTTTGGGGTAGACATAAACAGAATCCTGAATAAGAAGTCTCTACCTTAAGAATTGACTGAGTAACAGATGGTTGAGTTGCGTGATTTTCACTATGTGCACGTAATATGACAATAGCTCTTGGGTGTTTTTAACCACTTCCGGTTGTCACAGGAAGCTCTTGCTTCACACACGTTGTCTTTGGGGTAGACATAAACAGAATCCTGAATAAGAAGTCTCTACCTTAAGAATTGACTGAGTAACAGATGGTTCAGTTGCGTGATTTTCACTACGCGCACGTAATATGACAATAGCTCTAGGCTGTTTTAACCACTTCACGTTGTCACAGGAAGTTCTTACTCAACACACGTTGTCTTTGGGGTAGACATAAACAGAATCCTGAATAAGAAGTCTCTACCTTAAGAATTGACTGAATGACAGATGGTTGAGTTGCGTGATTTTCACTATATGCAGGATGACCATATGACAATAGCTCTAGGCTGTTTTTAACCACTTCCGGTTGTCACAGGAAGCTCTTGCTTCACACACGTTGTCTTTGGGGTAGACATAAACAGAATCCTGAATAAGAAGCCTCTACCTTAAGAATTGACTGAATGACAGATGGTTGAGTTTGGTTGATTTTCACTATATGCAGGTTGTCCATATGACAATAGCTCTAGGCTGTTTTAACCACTTCCCGTTGTCACAGGAAGTTCTTACTCAACACACGTTGTCTTTGGGGTAGACATAAACAGAATCCTGAATAAGAAGTCTCTACCTTAAGAATTGACTGAGTAACAGATGGTTGAGTTGCGTGATTTTCACTATGTGCACGTAATATGACAATAGCTCTTGGGTGTTTTTAACCACTTCCGGTTGTCTCAGGAAGCTCTTGCTTCACACACGTTGTCTTTGGGGTAGACATAAACAGAATCCTGAATAAGAAGTCTCTACCTTAAGAATTGACTGACTAACAGATGGTTGAGTTGTGTGATTTTCACTATGCGCACGTAATATGACAATAGCTCTTGGGTGTTTTTAACCACTTCCGGTTGTCACAGGAAGCTCTTGCTTCACACACGTTGTCTTTGGGGTAGACATAAACAGAATCCTGAATAAGAAGTCTCTACCTTAAGAATTGACTGAGTAACAGATGGTTGAGTTGCGTGATTTTCACTATCTGCAGGTGGCAATATGACAATAGCTCTAGGCTATTTTTAACCACTTCCGGTTGTCACAGGAAGCTCTTGCTTCACACACGTTGTCTTTGGGGTAGACATAAACAGAATCCTGAATAAGAAGCCTCTACCTTAAGAATTGACTGAATGACAGATGGTTGAGTTGCGTGATTTTCACTATATGCAGTTTGTCCATATGACAATAGCTCTAGGCTGTTTTAACCACTTCCCGTTGTCACAGGAAGTTCTTACTCAACACACGTTGTCTTTGGGGTAGACATAAACAGAATCCTGAATAAGAAGTCTCTACCTTAAGAATTGTCTGAGTAACAGATGGTTGAGTTGCGTGATTTTCACTATGTGCACGTAATATGACAATAGCTCTTGGGTGTTTTTAACCACTTCCGGTTGTCACAGGAAGCTCTTGCTTCACACACGTTGTCTTTGGGGTAGACATAAACAGAATCCTGAATAAGAAGTCTCTACCTTAAGAATTGACTGAGTAACAGATGGTTGAGTTGCGTGATTTTCACTATGCGCACGTAATATGACAATAGCTCTAGGCTGTTTTAACCACTTCCCGTTGTCACAGGAAGTTCTTACTCAACACACGTTGTCGTTGGGGTAGACATAAACAGAATCCTGAATAAGAAGTCTCTACCTTAAGAATTGACTGAGTAACAGATGGTTGAGTTGCGTGATTTTCACTATGTGCACGTAATATGACAATAGCTCTTGGGTGTTTTTAACCACTTCCGGTTGTCACAGGAAGCTCTTGCTTCACACACGTTGTCTTTGGGGTAGACATAAACAGAATCCTGAATAAGAAGTCTCTACCTTAAGAATTGACTGAGTAACAGATGGTTGAGTTGTGTGATTTTCACTATGTGCACGTAATATGACAATAGCTCTTGGGTGTTTTTAACCACTTCCGGTTGTCACAGGAAGCTCTTGCTTCACACACGTTGTCTTTGGGGTAGACATAAACAGAATCCTGAATAAGAAGTCTCTACCTTAAGAATTGACTGAGTAACAGATGGTTGAGTTGCGTGATTTTCACCAGCTGCAGGTGGCAATATGACAATAGCTCTAGGCTATTTTTAACCACTTCCGGTTGTCACAGGAAGCTCTTGCTTCACACACGTTGTCTTTGGGGTAGACATAAACAGAATCCTGAATAAGAAGCCTCTACCTTAAGAATTGACTGAATGACAGATGGTTGAGTTGCGTGATTTTCACTATATGCAGGTTGTCCATATGACAATAGCTCTAGGCTGTTTTAACCACTTCCCGTTGTCACAGGAAGTTCTTACTCAACACACGTTGTCTTTGGGGTAGACATAAACAGAATCCTGAATAAGAAGTCTCTACCTTAAGAATTGACTGAGTAACAGATGGTTGAGTTGCGTGATTTTCACTATGTGCACGTAATATGACAATAGCTCTTGGGTGTTTTTAACCACTTCCGGTTGTCACAGGAAGCTCTTGCTTCACACACGTTGTCTTTGGGGTAGACATAAACAGAATCCTGAATAAGAAGTCTCTACCTTAAGAATTGACTGAGTAACAGATGGTTGAGTTGCGTGATTTTCACTATGCGCACGTAATATGACAATAGCTCTAGGCTGTTTTAACCACTTCCCGTTGTCACAGGAAGTTCTTACTCAACACACGTTGTCTTTGGGGTAGACATAAACAGAATCCTGAATAAGAAGTCTCTACCTTAAGAATTGACTGAATGACAGATGGTTGAGTTGCGTGATTTTCACTATATGCAGGATGACCATATGACAATAGCTCTTGGCTGTTTTTAACCACTTCCGGTTGTCACAGGAAGTTCTTACTCAACACACGTTGTCTTTGGGGTAGACATAAACAGAATCCTGAATAAGAAGTCTCTACCTTAAGAATTGACTGAGTAACAGATGGTTGAGTTGCGTGATTTTCACTATGTGCACGTAATATGACAATAGCTCTAGGCTATTTTTAACAACTTCCGGTTGTCACAGGAAGCTCTTGCTTCACACACGTTGTCTTTGGGGTAGACATAAACAGAATCCTGAATAAGAAGCCTCTACCTTAAGAATTGACTGAATGACAGATGGTTGAGTTGTGTGATTTTCACTATATGCAGGTTGTCCATATGACAAAAGCTCTAGGCTGTTTTAACCACTTCCCGTTGTCACAGGAAGTTCTTACTCAACACACGTTGTCTTTGGGGTAGACATAAACAGAATCCTGAATAAGAAGTTTCTACCTTAAGAATTGACTGAGTAACAGATGGTTGAGTTGCGTGATTTTCACTATGCGCACGTAATATGACAATAGCTCTAGGCTGTTTTAACCACTTCCCGTTGTCACAGGAAGTTCTTACTCAACACACGTTGTCTTTGGGGTAGACATAAACAGAATCCTGAATAAGAAGTCTCTACCTTAAGAATTGACTGAATGACAGATGGTTGAGTTGCGTGATTTTCACTATATGCAGGATGACCATATGACAATAGCTCTAGGCTGTTTTTAACCACTTCCGGTTGTCACAGGAAGCTCTTGCTTCACACACGTTGTCTTTGGGGTAGACATAAACAGAATCCTGAATAAGAAGCCTCTACCTTAAGAATTGACTGAATGACAGATGGTTGAGTTGCGTGATTTTCACTATATGCAGGTTGTCCATATGACAATAGCTCTAGGCTGTTTTAACCACTTCCCGTTGTCACAGGAAGTTCTTACTCAACACACGTTGTCTTTGGGGTAGACATAAACAGAATCCTGAATAAGAAGTCTCTACCTTAAGAATTGACTGAGTAACAGATGGTTGAGTTGCGTGATTTTCACTATGTGCACGTAATATGACAATAGCTCTTGGGTGTTTTTAACCACTTCCGGTTGTCACAGGAAGCTCTTGCTTCACACACGTTGTCTTTGGGGTAGACATAAACAGAATCCAAAATAAGAAGTCTCTACCTTAAGAATTGACTGACTAACAGATGGTTGAGTTGTGTGATTTTCACTATGCGCACGTAATATGACAATAGCTCTTGGGTGTTTTTAACTGTAATGGAAATTATATGATTAAAGGTTTGACTAAATGATTTCACCCTGAAAAGGTATAACCGAGTGATTATAAGATCAATGTACTAATGTGTGTGTGTGTGTTGGAAAAGTTTAAGCTTAATGATTTAGCAATATAGGCAAGACATTCAAGGGAAAAGGGGAACTGTTACCAGACAGAAGACAACTTGTGACCACAGTGAAACTGATAAAGGGAAGAAGGTCTCCCCACCCAGAGAGGGGAGAAAACTTTAGGCTTGCAGTAGATTATGTAACATGGGGCAGGATATGATAAGCAATGTATGTGATGGAGAAGACTTGTAAATAAGCATTGACAGTGTTAAAGAAGAGGAGGGGGCATCTGTAAGGGGTATGACATATGATATGACCAAATGTTAGGTATAAAAGGCTGTGTACATTGTATGATATTCAGAGCTCTCGTGAATAAACTTGGTTGACTATTTTAGGCTGGGCCTCCGTCTGTGTCATTTAACCAGAAACTTACAAACTCTGGGGTGCAGACTGAGTAGTTTAATTGAAGTTCAGTTTATGAACATTGGGAACAAAATTCTCATAACAATTTGGTCCTTCGAGCCGGATTCCAATACCTGTCCCTGTCTTCCTAAGGTAACACGCCGAAAACCGTGCACGGGCGGGTCTTTGACCCGTAAAAAAGACCTGTCCCCTGACATTGGGGTTCCATAGCAGGCCGGCATATATCTAAGGTCGACAGAGACGGTGACGGAATCCAACCAACATTGCTTTTCCCAGCCTACAAGACAAAGGTCAGTAAATCTTTATTCACGAATTTTGGGGAATAATTTAAGGTATCTTGGATTTGATGTTCTAAATACTTGGAATGTATCAATAATAAGAGCTTAGTTATTCTAAACAGATTCACTAAGGTGTTTTTACTTTGTGTATTAACAAAATCGATAAGGGAGCAGGTCCGCAAAGACCTGAGGTACATGTGCACTACCATAAATAAAACTAGCTTAATAATTGAGGTCAGTGTTTTTCTTTGTGAAGTGGCCGAGAGGTTATTAAGAAGGGATATAAATAGGTGCTGTGAGATAGGACGGTGATTTTGTGCAAATAGGATAACTTAAAGGGTTAATTAAAGAGTGGTAAATTAGCCATAGATCCGAGTCAAGAGACATACCTAAATAAAATCCTAAATTGAGGAGAGGAGAGGATATAAAATAGGTTTTGTGAGATAGGATGGTAATTCTATGCGAACAAGACAACTCAAATGGTCAATTAACAAGAGTGAATTAACCATAGATCCGATTCAAAAGACAGCACTGAAATAAAGTCCAAAAAGGAGGAGAGGCGAGAGCATTAAATTCAACAGAACAAGGTAAACTAATTGTAGATCCAAATTAACAGAGTGGAATTAAATAAAACAAGGTAAGATAATCATAGATCCAAATTAGTAGTCGTAATAGAGCAAAACCAGGTTAAAATGGGCTGTTGACCAGGGCCTTAAAACCTCTGAGTAATAGCTTATTGTTGGACACATGTGAGACCCAATAATCTATCAAAAGTCATAAAAGTAAGTATTCTGAGTTCCTAGAGAAAATTACCAATAGGTAAGAGATACACATAGAAATAATTGAATCAGAGTTTTAAAAAGCACATAGAATAAGAAGATAATTATTTGTGTGTGAAATAGATATATTGACCAGTCAAAAGTCGCAAGGAACTAAAAATAAGCATTATTTATGGCTGTATACGTGTGAGATATAAATAATGTGTCAGGATCCATACGAATAATTATTCTTCAATTCTAGATTAAGTATGATAACAGTAGAGCACACACATAGATTGTAAGATTTAACTATAATAACAGATTATAGAAACACACACATAGATTGTGAGAATTGGAGCTAATATTGAGACCTAAACGATAACTGGTCAATAATATATTAGGTGGAAAACATAATATAGAAGATGAAATATATATATATTTTTTTAATTATAAGAAAGTAGGTCAGGGACATAATTTGTATGAATATAGATCACCTGTCGAAATACATTTTAGAGGGGGTAATCGAGATCTACCGGAGGCGCGCAAAATAGGTCTGATTATTCCAAACAGGAGAAAGTGAGCCATAGAAAGTGAGAATACATATAAGAAAATAAATAAATATAGTAAATCAGTAACCATGGGTGGCAAATCCTCTAAGGAGGTGCAGGAATTAACTAGAGATGAGCGTTATATGGAATTAAAAGAAAAATTATTTCGGTCCAATGTGGAGAAGGAAGCATGAATTAGATGGAAGTTTGGACGTAGAAAAGTTGGGACTAATGATAAGAAAGATACATAAGGTATGTGGGGACAAGACAAGGAAACAGCAGGTCGAGGATTAGACATAGCCAGGGTGTGGCTGTCTGAAGTCCGGAGAAGAAGGCAAGAAGGCAAGTGTAGAGAAAGAGAGAGAGAAAGTTTGAAGAAGGATATCAGCAGGGGAAACATTATGTGCGTGTGAGATAGGTTTATTGACCTGTTAAAAGTCATAAGAAGCGGTAACTCGTATATGTGTGAGACCTAATAACTTATCAAAAGTCACAATAGTAATTATTCCTAAATTCTGAGAAGGAGAAAAAGTGAGACAGAGACAACGAGGAAGCGAGCAGAGGATGAAAAGAAAAAGGAAGTTACTAAGAAAGTTGAAAAGTAAGTTTGGTGATTTATATGTTACTTTTAAGTCTTGGACATTTCATTTGTGAAGCCGAAAGAGAAGAGAAAGTTGAAAAGTTTGGTTTTCCTCTTACAATAGAGGAAAGGCAGAACGTTGTGTGAGTAGAGGTTATATTTTGGCCAACTGGTAAGAAGAGGAGAGTTGGTTGTGCGCGCTGGGCTATATTTAGCTGTAAGGAATTCAGGTCTGAATAGTTGGATCGTAAAAGGTTTTGTGATAGTTTCTGATTGTTGTTTATGGGTTTTATTGTTTAGGTAAAAATAGTGAATTTGAGCAGGAAGTTCATGTATTCTAACATTATATTCTGTTTCCATTACATGGAACAATGTCAGGTCAGTAAAGTGGATTGCAGGCTGAGTTCATTTTTATTTTAAAGGGACAGTGCAGAGTAATCACAGTTGTGTGTGTCTAATGGCAGGGTATTCCAGAAAGGGGAAGCTCTTACACTGAAAGCAGATTGACTTAAGGGAATTATTCAGTCATCTCTCATGGCGGACCTTGTGGATCTGCGGCCATAAGGTTGGGGTTTTCCGTCTAACAAAAGTTCTGAGTGGAGGGGAAGCCTGGACATTTAGAATCCTGTATACAAGACATGCGTCAGTGTATTGCCTAAGATACTTTCTTTCAATTCAGGAGTTCATGCTATTTGAGAATGTAACAGTGACGATGGCTATGGGGCTTCCTATCAAGCACTTTGAGAGACTGTTTACAGACTGAATGTGTTTTAATGTTGTAAAGCAAGTGTGGGTCAAATTATTCAAGTAGTATATTAAGTTGGGGAGGTTCATAGATTTGAAGTACGATGAAATTATCATTATTATTAGGTTTTGTTTGTAGTCAACGTTTGGGTTTCTGAATTGGTATAGTATAATGAATGCTGACCAAGTGGTGGTGTTTTTTTTCCACTGGGAAAATAAGTGTTTCATTGTCTCTTTTTGGAAGGTTTCCTAGGGCTATAATCTTGGAGGGAGCAAGTGAGATAGAGGCATATTTCTACCAAATTGAAAAAGGCCTGGAAATGTTTTGTTTGTTTTTAACTAGGGTTAGCAAATACCCACACACAACAAATAGTGTATAACTATTTGTTGGTGTTTTTAAAACACTATGTTTGGGTTTGTGTGTACTATTTCTTTTGGGTTTGGTGAGATTTCCATTTGCTGAAGGGCCACGATATCTTAAAGGGGCATGCACACATATGGAATTTTAGAAGTTTTATTTTCTGAGTTTTAATTAAATATGTGATAAGGGAATGTTCATGGGAACCTGGTATCCAACATGTAGAAAATGTGTGATGGCTTTTGCTTTAATTTGTCTAATATAATAAAAAACACTGTTTTGAAAGGGTGGTATGACTTTTGACCTCTATCATGGCACTCCTTTGTGGTCTGATCAGCCTCATGGGAGGGCCATTTGGATGATGAATTTAAGGTCATTTGTAATACTGGTTTTAAGGTAATTTGTGTAAATGATAATTATGATGGAGTTTATAGTTCTTTGACATATTTGTAAATTCAACCAATGAGAAGAAAGTGATAGAGCCATAGAGAGAGCAGAGAGAAAGTTTTAAGCTAGACACAGGGATACCGGAGATGTTGTTGTTAAAATGAGTGACAGATGTGGGATTTATTAAAGCAGTTTTACCTGTAACTGTTACTCCTAAATATATTTGACATTGACTGTTTTGGGAAAGAAAAGATACGTAAGAAAGATAGAGAGAAAGGCAGAAGGAGAAGGGCTCCCCCGCACTAGTAGGAAGAGGAGGGTGAGCCAGGAGGAGCGCAAGATAGAGAGCAGAAGGTAAGAATCTCATAATAAGCCAGGATTGAGAGAAGATAGAAGTGATACAGAATGGCTAGATAACAGTTACTGAGTGGAGAGCAGCATAGTTAAGTTATAGGCAGGTATAGATGAAAACTGAAGTGTAGAAGCGAGAACTTAACCTGGGGTCCACTCAGACGTGGGGCCCGATTAATGACAGGATGATTTATTTTTAATTTAGGCACAGGAAGAAGAGTTAGAAGCGGTACCCTCCGTGTTAGGGTCCCAAGGACCCGTTGATGTGGGGTTAATTAAAGGAGGTAAAGCTATGACAGCCAGAGATAAGATAGAATGGAATTAGGAAAGCAGATGCGGGAGCGAAACAGGCAGGTCTTTAACCGCAGCAGTCGACACAGAAGTTCTTAAAAGAGGAAGTAAACATAGACAAAGCTATATTAAAATTGTCAGTCTAGAGCACCAGTGAAAGAGATTTCGAAATGGGAGAAGTTAGGAGCAATTTATATAAGGACGGTATTTGATATCAGGATAAGTTACCAATACTACCTAAGTCATTGTTTAGATATGCGGCAAGGTTGATACATGGGCAGAGCCATGTGTCAACAGAGGGGATAGTAGAGCAGGTGGTAGAGCAGGTTAGGAAACACTCTGTGGCCTATTGGATAATGAAGTACTTTAAAAAAATTTTTATATAATAGATAAGTATATTAAATGGGAAGAAGCGTTCCCAACTTACTGGGAGGATACGATTAGGATAGCTAAAATATTAGGTCCAGATATTATCCCTAGAGTTGGTTTACTAGGATCCATCTCTTTAAATGATGGATTACATTTTAGCTGATCAGGTAAACCATATAGAATGCCAGAGGTAGTGAGACCAGAACAGGTAGACATAGAAGTTGAAGATATACTAACAGAACACATGAAAAGACTGTTTGTTAACCAAACCCGTATGTCTGAGATTTTGTGTCCAACAGGTGAATTACAGGAGAAGGTGATTCACTCAATCCAACCAGGAGACTGGGTGTGGATCCAGTCCCTGTGGAGAAAAGAACTGGAAGCAGCCACGGTGGGAGGGGCCATACCAAGTGCTCCTGGTAACAGCCTTCGTGGTGAGAATAGCTGAAAGAGCTACCTGGGTTCATATCACACATTGCGGGAGGGGCTCTGGAGAGATCAATGACGGAGCAGATGGTGAGATATGGACCGATTCCAAGTTCAGACCAGTGGGATGACAAATACCTCCCGCCGAGCCTGGTGGAGGATTCATTCAATTACGAGGAGCCCATGTTAGACGAGACCATCTTTAAGGTTTAGGAAGACTGTTTCTTTAAATGAAGGTCATAGCGAAAATCCTAATCCGAAGAGTTATGACTGGACATAGGCTTAGAACAGTTATTGATAAGTATGTCATGAAAATACATGTATTTGTTTTCTTTGATCTAGTTTGAATTTGTGTGACATTTCTGAATCCAATAAAAATAGATGTGTTATAGTGTATGTGAAATATTTAGCCAATAGGGTGGATTGTAATGGAAATTATATGATTAAAGGTTTGACTAAATGATTTCACCCTGAAAAGGTATAACCGAGTGATTATAAGATGAATGTACTAATGTGTGTGTGTGTGTTGGAAAAGTTTAAGCTTAATGATTTAGCAATATAGGCAAGACATTCAAGGGAAAAGGGGAACTGTTACCAGACAGAAGACAACTTGTGACCACAGTGAAACTGATAAAGGGAAGAAGGTCTCCCCACCCAGAGAGGGGAGAAAACTTTAGGCTTGCAGTAGATTATGTAACATGGGGCAGGATATGATAAGCAATGTATGTGATGGAGAAGACTTGTAAATAAGCATTGACAGTGTTAAAGAAGAGGAGGGGGCATCTGTAAGGGGTATGACATATGATATGACCAAATGTTAGGTATAAAAGGCTGTGTACATTGTATGATATTCAGAGCTCTCGTGAATAAACTTGGTTGACTATTTTAGGCTGGGCCTCCGTCTGTGTCATTTAACCAGAAACTTACAAACTCTGGGGTGCAGACTGAGTAGTTTAATTGAAGTTCAGTTTATGAACATTGGGAACAAAATTCTCATAACATTAACCACTTCCGGTTGTCACAGGAAGCTCTTGCTTCACACACGTTGTCTTTGGGGTAGACATAAACAGAATCCTGAATAAGAAGTCTCTACCTTAAGAATTGACTGAGTAACAGATGGTTGAGTTGTGTGATTTTCACTATCTGCAGGTGGCAATATGACAATAGCTCTAGGCTATTTTTAACCACTTCCGGTTGTCACAGGAAGCTCTTGCTTCACACACGTTGTCTTTGGGGTAGACATAAACAGAATCCTGAATAAGAAGTCTCTACCTTAAGAATTGACTGAGTAACAGATGGTTGAGTTGAGTGATTTTCACTATGCGCACGTAATATGACAATAGCTCTAGGCTGTTTTAACCACTTCCCGTTGTCACAGGAAGTTCTTACTCAACACACGTTGTCTTTGGGGTAGACATAAACAGAATCCTGAATAAGAAGTCTCTACCTTAAGAATTGACTGAATGACAGATGGTTGAGTTGCTTGATTTTCACTATATGCAGGATGACCATATGACAATAGCTCTAGGCTGTTTTTAACCACTTCCGGTTGTCACAGGAAGCTCTTGCTTCACACACGTTGTCTTTGGGGTAGACATAAACAGAATCCTGAATAAGAAGCCTCTACCTTAAGAATTGACTGAATGACAGATGGTTGAGTTGCGTGATTTTCACTATATGCAGGTTGTCCATATGACAATAGCTCTAGGCTGTTTTAACCACTTCCCGTTGTCACAGGAAGTTCTTACTCAACACACGTTGTCTTTGGGGTAGACATAAACAGAATCCTGAATAAGAAGTCTCTACCTTAAGAATTGACTGAGTAACAGATGGTTGAGTTGCGTGATTTTCACTATGTGCACGTAATATGACAATAGCTCTTGGGTGTTTTTAACCACTTCCGGTTGTCACAGGAAGCTCTTGCTTCACACACGTTGTCTTTGGGGTAGACATAAACAGAATCCTGAATAAGAAGTCTCTACCTTAAGAATTGACTGAGTAACAGATGGTTGAGTTGTGTGATTTTCACTATCTGCAGGTGGCAATATGACAATAGCTCTAGGCTATTTTTAACCACTTCCGGTTGTCACAGGAAGCTCTTGCTTCACACACGTTGTCTTTGGGGTAGACATAAACAGAATCCTGAATAAGAAGCCTCTACCTTAAGAATTGACTGAATGACAGATGGTTGAGTTGCGTGATTTTCACTATATGCAGGTTGTCCATATGACAATAGCTCTAGGCTGTTTTAACCACTTCCCGTTGTCACAGGAAGTTCTTACTCAACACACGTTGTCTTTGGGGTAGACATAAACAGAATCCTGAATAAGAAGTCTCTACCTTAAGAATTGACTGAGTAACAGATGGTTGAGTTGTGTGATTTTCACTATGTGCACGTAATATGACAATAGCTCTTGGGTGTTTTTAACCACTTCCGGTTGTCACAGGAAGCTCTTGCTTCACACACGTTGTCTTTGGGGTAGACATAAACAGAATCCTGAATAAGAAGTCTCTACCTTAAGAATTGACTGAGTAACAGATGGTTGAGTTGAGTGATTTTCACTATGCTCACGTAATATGACAATAGCTCTAGGCTGTTTTAACCACTTCCCGTTGTCACAGGAAGTTCTTACTCAACACACGTTGTCTTTGGGGTAGACATAAACAGAATCCTGAATAAGAAGTCTCTACCTTAAGAATTGACTGAATGACAGATGGTTGAGTTGCGTGATTTTCACTATATGCAGGATGACCATATGACAATAGCTCTAGGCTGTTTTTAACCACTTCCGGTTGTCACAGGAAAGTCTTGCTTCACACACGTTGTCTTTGGGGTAGACATAAACAGAATCCTGAATAAGAAGCCTCTACCTTAAGAATTGACTGAATGACAGATGGTTGAGTTGCGTGATTTTCACTATATGCAGGTTGTCCATATGACAATAGCTCTAGGCTGTTTTAACCACTTCCCGTTGTCACAGGACGTTCTTACTCAACACACGTTGTCTTTGGGGTAGACATAAACAGAATCCTGAATAAGAAGTCTCTACCTTAAGAATTGACTGAGTAACAGATGGTTGAGTTGCGTGATTTTCACTATGTGCACGTAATATGAAAATAGTTCTTGGGTGTTTTTAACCACTTCCGGTTGTCACAGGAAGCTCTTGCTTCACACACGTTGTCTTTGGGGTAGACATAAACAGAATCCTGAATAAGAAGTCTCTACCTTAAGAATTGACTGAGTAACAGATGGTTGAGTTGCGTGATTTTCACTATGCGCACGTAATATGACAATAGCTCTAGGCTGTTTTAACCACTTCCCGTTGTCACAGGAAGTTCTTACTCAACACACGTTGTCTTTGGGGTAGACATAAACAGAATCCTGAATAAGAAGTCTCTACCTTAAGAATTGACTGAATGACAGATGGTTGAGTTGCGTGATTTTCACTATATGCAGGATGACCATATGACAATAGCTCTAGGCTGTTTTTAACCACTTCCGGTTGTCACAGGAAGCTCTTGCTTCACACACGTTGTCTTTGGGGTAGACATAAACAGAATCCTGAATAAGAAGCCTCTACCTTAAGAATTGACTGAATGACAGATGGTTGAGTTGCGTGATTTTCACTATATGCAGGTTGTCCATATGACAATAGCTCTAGGCTGTTTTAACCACTTCCCGTTGTCACAGGAAGTTCTTACTCAACACACGTTGTCTTTGGGGTAGACATAAACAGAATCCTGAATAAGAAGTCTCTACCTTAAGAATTGACTGAGTAACAGATGGTTGAGTTACTTGATTTTCACTATGTGCACGTAATATGACAATAGCTCTTGGGTGTTTTTAACCACTTCCGGTTGTCACAGGAAGCTCTTGCTTCACACACGTTGTCTTTGGGGTAGACATAAACAGAATCCTGAATAAGAAGTTTCTACCTTAAGAATTGACTGACTAACAGATGGTTGAGTTGTGTGATTTTCACTATGCGCACGTAATATGACAATAGCTCTTGGGTGTTTTTAACCACTTCCGGTTGTCACAGGAAGCTCTTGCTTCACACACGTTGTCTTTGGGGTAGACATAAACAGAATCCTGAATAAGAAGTCTCTACCTTAAGAATTGACTGAGTAACAGATGGTTGAGTTGCGTGATTTTCACTATGCGCACGTAATATGACAATAGCTCTAGGCTGTTTTAACCACTTCCCGTTGTCACAGGAAGTTCTTACTCAACACACGTTGTCTTTGGGGTAGACATAAACAGAATCCTGAATAAGAAGTCTCTACCTTAAGAATTGACTGAGTAACAGATGGTTGAGTTACTTGATTTTCACTATGTGCACGTAATATGACAATAGCTCTTGGGTGTTTTTAACCACTTCCGGTTGTCACAGGAAGCTCTTGCTTCACACACGTTGTCTTTGGGGTAGACATAAACAGAATCCTGAATAAGAAGTTTCTACCTTAAGAATTGACTGACTAACAGATGGTTGAGTTGTGTGATTTTCACTATGCGCACGTAATATGACAATAGCTCTTGGGTGTTTTTAACCACTTCCGGTTGTCACAGGAATCTCTTGCTTCACACACGTTGTCTTTGGGGTAGACATAAACAGAATCCTGAATAAGAAGCCTCTACCTTAAGAATTGACTGAATGACAGATGGTTGAGTTGCGTGATTTTCACTATATGCAGGTTGTCCATATAACAATAGCTCTAGGCTGTTTTAACCACTTCCCGTTGTCACAGGATGTTCTTATTCAACACACGTTGTCTTTGGGGTAGACATAAACAGAATTCTGAATAAGAAGTCTCTACCTTAAGAATTGACTGAGTAACAGATGGTTGAGTTGCGTGATTTTCACTACGTGCATGTAACTTGACAATAGCTCTTGGGTGTTTTTAACCACTTCCGGTTGTCACAGGAAGCTCTTGCTTCACACACGTTGTCTTTGGGGTAGACATAAACAGAATCCTGAATAAGAAGTTTCTACCTTAAGAATTGACTGAGTAACAGATGGTTGAGTTGTGTGATTTTCAATATGCGCACGTAATATGACAATAGCTCTTGGGTGTTTTTAACCACTTCCGGTTGTCACAGGAAGTTCTTGCTTCACACACGTTGTCTTTGGGGTAGACATAAACAGAATCCTGAATAAGAAGTCTCTACCTTAAGAATTGACTGAGTAACAGATGGTTGAGTTGCGTGATTTTCACTATGCGCACGTAATATGACAATAGCTCTAGGCTGTTTTAACCACTTCCCGTTGTCACAGGAAGTTCTTACTCAACACACGTTGTCTTTGGGGTAGACATAAACAGAATCCTGAATAAGAAGTCTCTACCTTAAGAATTGACTGAATGACAGATGGTTGAGTTGCGTGATTTTCACTATATGCAGGATGACCATATGACAATAGCTCTAGGCTGTTTTTAACCACTTCCGGTTGTCACAGGAAAGTCTTGCTTCACACACGTTGTCTTTGGGGTAGACATAAACAGAATCCTGAATAAGAAGCCTCTACCTTAAGAATTGACTGAATGACAGATGGTTGAGTTGCGTGATTTTCACTATATGCAGGTTGTCCATATGACAATAGCTCTAGGCTGTTTTAACCACTTCCCGTTGTCACAGGACGTTCTTACTCAACACACGTTGTCTTTGGGGTAGACATAAACAGAATCCTGAATAAGAAGTCTCTACCTTAAGAATTGACTGAGTAACAGATGGTTGAGTTGCGTGATTTTCACTATGTGCACGTAATATGACAATAGCTCTTGGGTGTTTTTAACCACTTCCGGTTGTCACAGGAAGCTCTTGCTTCACACACGTTGTCTTTGGGGTAGACATAAACAGAATCCTGAATAAGAAGTCTCTACCTTAAGAATTGACTGAGTAACAGATGGTTGAGTTGCGTGATTTTCACTATGCGCCCGTAATATGACAATAGCTCTAGGCTGTTTTAACCACTTCCCGTTGTCACAGGAAGTTCTTACTCAACACACGTTGTCTTTGGGGTAGACATAAACAGAATCCTGAATAAGAAGTCTCTACCTTAAGAATTGACTGAATGACAGATGGTTGAGTTGCGTGATTTTCACTATATGCAGGATGACCATATGACAATAGCTCTAGGCTGTTTTTAACCACTTCCGGTTGTCACAGGAAGCTCTTGCTTCACACACGTTGTCTTTGGGGTAGACATAAACAGAATCCTGAATAAGAAGCCTCTACCTTAAGAATTGACTGAATGACAGATGGTTGAGTTGCGTGATTTTCACTATATGCAGGTTGTCCATATGACAATAGCTCTAGGCTGTTTTAACCACTTCCCGTTGGCACAGGAAGTTCTTACTCAACACACGTTGTCTTTGGGGTAGACATAAACAGAATCCTGAATAAGAAGTCTCTACCTTAAGAATTGACTGAGTAACAGATGGTTGAGTTACTTGATTTTCACTATGTGCACGTAATATGACAATAGCTCTTGGGTGTTTTTAACCACTTCCGGTTGTCACAGGAAGCTCTTGCTTCACACACGTTGTCTTTGGGGTAGACATAAACATAATCCTGAATAAGAAGTTTCTACCTTAAGAATTGACTGACTAACAGATGGTTGAGTTGTGTGATTTTCACTATGCGCACGTAATATGACAATAGCTCTTGGGTGTTTTTAACCACTTCCGGTTGTCACAGGAAGCTCTTGCTTCACACACGTTGTCTTTGGGGTAGACATAAACAGAATCCTGAATAAGAAGTCTCTACCTTAAGAATTGACTGAGTAACAGATGGTTGAGTTGCGTGATTTTCACTATGCGCACGTAATATGACAATAGCTCTAGGCTGTTTTAACCACTTCCCGTTGTCACAGGAAGTTCTTACTCAACACACGTTGTCTTTGGGGTAGACATAAACAGAATCCTGAATAAGAAGTCTCTACCTTAAGAATTGACTGAGTAACAGATGGTTGAGTTACTTGATTTTCACTATGTGCACGTAATATGACAATAGCTCTTGGGTGTTTTTAACCACTTCCGGTTGTCACAGGAAGCTCTTGCTTCACACACGTTGTCTTTGGGGTAGACATAAACAGAATCCTGAATAAGAAGTTTCTACCTTAAGAATTGACTGACTAACAGATGGTTGAGTTGTGTGATTTTCACTATGCGCACGTAATATGACAATAGCTCTTGGGTGTTTTTAACCACTTCCGGTTGTCACAGGAAGCTCTTGCTTCACACACGTTGTCTTTGGGGTAGACATAAACAGAATCCTGAATAAGAAGCCTCTACCTTAAGAATTGACTGAATGACAGATGGTTGAGTTGCGTGATTTTCACTATATGCAGGTTGTCCATATAACAATAGCTCTAGGCTGTTTTAACCACTTCCCGTTGTCACAGGATGTTCTTATTCAACACACGTTGTCTTTGGGGTAGACATAAACAGAATCCTGAATAAGAAGTCTCTACCTTAAGAATTGACTGAGTAACAGATGGTTGAGTTGCGTGATTTTCACTACGTGCATGTAATTTGACAATAGCTCTTGGGTGTTTTTAACCACTTCCGGTTGTCACAGGAAGCTCTTGCTTCACACACGTTGTCTTTGGGGTAGACATAAACAGAATCCTGAATAAGAAGTTTCTACCTTAAGAATTGACTGAGTAACAGATGGTTGAGTTGTGTGATTTTCACTATGCGCACGTAATATGACAATAGCTCTTGGGTGTTTTTAACCACTTCCGGTTGTCACAGGAAGCTCTTGCTTCACACACGTTGTCTTTGGGGTAGACATAAACAGAATCCTGAATAAGAAGCCTTTACCTTAAGAATTGACTGAATGACAGATGGTTGAGTTGCGTGATTTTCAATATATGCAGGTTGACCATATGACAATAGCTCTAGGCTGTTTTAACCACTTCCCGTTGTCACAGGAAGTTCTTACTCAACACACGTTGGCTTTGGGGTAGACATAAACAGAATCCTGAATAAGAAGTCTCTACCTTAAGAATTGACTGAGTAACAGATGGTTGAGTTGTGTGATTTTCACTATGTTCACGTAATATGACAATAGCGCTAGGCTGTTTTAACCACTTCCCGTTGTCACAGGAAGTTCTTACTCAACACACGTTGTCTTTGGGGTAGACATAAACAGAATCCTGAATAAGAAGTCTCTACCTTAAGAATTGTCTGAGTTACAGATGGTTGAGTTGCGTGATTTTCACTATGTGCACGTAATATGACAATAGCTCTTGGGTGTTTTTAACCACTTCCGGTTGTCACAGGAAGCTCTTGCTTCACACACGTTGTCTTTGGGGTAGACATAAACAGAATCCTGAATAAGAAGTCTCTACCTTAAGAATTGACTGAGTAACAGATGGTTGAGTTGCGTGATTTTCACTATGCGCACGTAATATGACAATAGCTCTAGGCTGTTTTAACCACTTCCCGTTGTCACAGGAAGTTCTTACTCAACACACGTTGTCTTTGGGGTAGACATAAACAGAATCCTGAATAAGAAGTCTCTACCTTAAGAATTGACTGAGTAACAGATGGTTGAGTTGCGTGATTTTCACTATGTGCACGTAATATGACAATAGCTCTTGGGTGTTTTTAACCACTTCCGGTTGTCACAGGAAGCTCTTGCTTCACACACGTTGTCTTTGGGGTAGACATAAACAGAATCCTGAATAAGAAGTCTCTACCTTAAGAATTGACTGACTAACAGATGGTTGAGTTGTGTGATTTTCACTATGCGCACGTAATATGACAATAGCTCTTGGGTGTTTTTAACCACTTCCGGTTGTCACAGGAAGCTCTTGCTTCACACACGTTGTCTTTGGGGTAGACATAAACAGAATCCTGAATAAGAAGTCTCTACCTTAAGAATTGACTGAGTAACAGATGGTTGAGTTGCATGATTTTCACCAGCTGCAGGTGGCAATATGACAATAGCTCTAGGCTATTTTTAACCACTTCCGGTTGTCACAGGAAGCTCTTGCTTCACACACGTTGTCTTTGGGGTAGACATAAACAGAATCCTGAATAAGAAGCCTCTACCTTAACCTGTTAGGGTATAGGTGGCAGTATTGAGACTTTTTTGAAAAAAGATGTGCCCATTTTTAAATGCCTCCTACACCTACCCAGTAACTACAATATGCATATACTTATTATATATGGATAGAAAACACCCTAAAGTTTCAAAAACTGTTTGAATGGTGTCTGTGAGTATAACAGAACTCATTTGGCAGGCAAAACCCTGAGACAGATTCTGACAGGAAGTGGATACCTGATGTGTTGAATTGACTTTGAGCCTATGCCATTGAAAAACAAAGGGGGTTAGGAATATTCTGGCACTTCCTATTGCTTCCACAAGATGTCCCCAGCCTTTACAAAGTGTTTTGAGTGTTCTACAGTGAGATCTGACCGAATAAGAGCCATGGAACGTGATGGTCCATCATTCACCCTGGCGCGCGATTTGATGGTGGGTACTCTCATTCCGAAACGTTTTAAAAGAAAACCCAATGGTCCGCCTTGAATTTTATTCATGTTCTGGTTAAAAAAGGCCCTAATGATTTATGCGATACAACGTTTGACATGTTTGAACAAACGGAAATATATTTTTTCCGTTCTTGAAGTGAAGTGAAGTCCGGCTGGCTTAGATCATGCGCTACAACACGGAGGTTTTTCGACATAAATGATGAGCTTTTTTGAACAAAAATACATTCGTTATGGACCTGGGACTCTTTGGAAGTGACATCTGATGAAGAGAATCAAAGGTAATGGATTATTTATATAGTATTTTCGATTTTAGATTCCTCCAACATGGCGGTTAGTCTGTATCGCGATGCGTATTTTTCTGGCGCAGTGCTCAGATTATTGCAAAGTGTGATTTCCCAGTAAGGTTAATTTAAAATCTGACAAGTCCATTGCGTTCAAGAGATGTAAATCTATAATTCTTTGAATGACAATATAATATTTTAGCAATGTTTTCTAATATTAATTAATTATTTTGTCGTCATGACTTGACTGCCGGTATTGGAGGGAAACGATTTCCTGAACATCAACGCCATAGTAAAACACTGTTTTTAGATATAAATATGAACTTGATAGAACTAAAAATGCATGCATTGTCTAACAAAATGTCCTAGGAGTGTCATCTGATGGAGATTGTAAAAGGTTAGTGCATAATTTTAGCTGATTGTATGGTTTTGGTGACGCATGTCTTTGAATCGACAATGCATTGCACACAGCTATTGTCAATGTACTCTCCTAACATAACCTAACTTTATGCTTTCCCCGTAAAACCTTTTTGAAATCGGTAAACGTGGTTAGATTAAGAAGATGTTTATCTTTCAAAGGCTGTAAGTTAGTTGTATGTTTGAGAAATTTGAATTTGTACATTTATTTGGTTTCAAATTTGCCGCTCTTGAAATGCACCTGCTGTTGATAGGGTGCGCCACAGGTGGCACGCTAACGTCCCAGGTAGCCTCAAGAAGTTAAGAATTGACTGAATGACAGATGGTTGAGTTGCGTGATTTTCACTATATGCAGGTTGTCCATATGACAATAGCTCTAGGCTGTTTTAACCACTTCCCGTTGTCACAGGAAGTTCTTACTCAACACACGTTGTCTTTGGGGTAGACATAAACAGAATCCTGAATAAGAAGTCTCTACCTTAAGAATTGACTGAGTAACAGATGGTTGAGTTGCGTGATTTTCACTATGTGCACGTAATATGACAATAGCTCTTGGGTGTTTTTAACCACTTCCGGTTGTCACAGGAAGCTCTTGCTTCACACACGTTGTCTTTGGGGTAGACATAAACAGAATCCTGAATAAGAAGTCTCTACCTTAAGAATTGACTGAGTAACAGATGGTTGAGTTGCGTGATTTTCACTATGCGCACGTAATATGACAATAGCTCTAGGCTGTTTTAACCACTTCCCGTTGTCACAGGAAGTTCTTACTCAACACACGTTGTCTTTGGGGTAGACATAAACAGAATCCTGAATAAGAAGTCTCTACCTTAAGAATTGACTGAATGACAGATGGTTGAGTTGCGTGATTTTCACTATATGCAGGATGACCATATGACAATAGCTCTTGGCTGTTTTTAACCACTTCCGGTTGTCACAGGAAGCTCTTGCTTGACACACGTTGTCTTTGGGGTAGACATAAACAGAATCCTGAATAAGAAGTCTCTACCTTAAGAATTGACTGAGTAACAGATGGTTGAGTTACTTGATTTTCACTATGTGCACGTAATATGACAATAGCTCTTGGGTGTTTTTAACCACTTCCGGTTGTCACAGGAAGCTCTTGCTTCACACACGTTGTCTTTGGGGTAGACATAAACAGAATCCTGAATAAGAAGTTTCTACCTTAAGAATTGACTGAGTAACAGATGGTTGAGTTGTGTGATTTTCACTATGCGCACGTAATATGACAATAGCTCTTGGGTGTTTTTAACCACTTCCGGTTGTCACAGGAAGCTCTTGCTTCACACACGTTGTCTTTGGGGTAGACATAAACAGAATCCTGAATAAGAAGCCTCTACCTTAAGAATTGACTGAATGACAGATGGTTGAGTTGTGTGATTTTCAATATATGCAGGTTGACCATATGACAATAGCTCTAGGCTGTTTTAACCACTTCCCGTTGTCACAGGAAGTTCTTACTCAACACACGTTGGCTTTGGGGTAGACATAAACAGAATCCTGAATAAGAAGTCTCTACCTTAAGAATTGACTGAGTAACAGATGGTTGAGTTGTGTGATTTTCACTATGTTCACGTAATATGACAATAGCGCTAGGCTGTTTTAACCACTTCCCGTTGTCACAGGAAGTTCTTACTCAACACACGTTGTCTTTGGGGTAGACATAAACAGAATCCTGAATAAGAAGTCTCTACCTTAAGAATTGTCTGAGTAACAGATGGTTGAGTTGCGTGATTTTCACTATGTGCACGTAATATGACAATAGCTCTTGGGTGTTTTTAACCACTTCCGGTTGTCACAGGAAGCTCTTGCTTCACACACGTTGTCTTTGGGGTAGACATAAACAGAATCCTGAATAAGAAGTCTCTACCTTAAGAATTGACTGAGTAACAGATGGTTGAGTTGCGTGATTTTCACTATATGCACACGTAATATGACAATAGCTCTAGGCTGTTTTAACCACTTCCCGTTGTCACAGGAAGTTCTTACTCAACACACGTTGTCTTTGGGGTAGACATAAACAGAATCCTGAATAAGAAGTCTCTACCTTAAGAATTGACTGAGTAACAGATGGTTGAGTTGCGTGATTTTCACTATGTGCACGTAATATGACAATAGCTCTTGGGTGTTTTTAACCACTTCCGGTTGTCACAGGAAGCTCTTGCTTCACACACGTTGTCTTTGGGGTAGACATAAACAGAATCCTGAATAAGAAGTCTCTACCTTAAGAATTGACTGACTAACAGATGGTTGAGTTGTGTGATTTTCACTATGCGCACGTAATATGACAATAGCTCTTGGGTGTTTTTAACCACTTCCGGTTGTCACAGGAAGCTCTTGCTTCACACACGTTGTCTTTGGGGTAGACATAAACAGAATCCTGAATAAGAAGTCTCTACCTTAAGAATTGACTGAGTAACAGATGGTTGAGTTGCGTGATTTTCACCTATCTGCAGGTGGCAATATGACAATAGCTCTAGGCTATTTTTAACCACTTCCGGTTGTCACAGGAAGCTCTTGCTTCACACACGTTGTCTTTGGGGTAGACATAAACAGAATCCTGAATAAGAAGCCTCTACCTTAAGAATTGACTGAATGACAGATGGTTGAGTTGCGTGATTTTCACTATATGCAGGTTGTCCATATGACAATAGCTCTAGGCTGTTTTAACCACTTCCCGTTGTCACAGGAAGTTCTTACTCAACACACGTTGTCTTTGGGGTAGACATAAACAGAATCCTGAATAAGAAGTCTCTACCTTAAGAATTGACTGAGTAACAGATGGTTGAGTTGCGTGATTTTCACTATGTGCACGTAATATGACAATAGCTCTTGGGTGTTTTTAACCACTTCCGGTTGTCACAGGAAGCTCTTGCTTCACACACGTTGTCTTTGGGGTAGACATAAACAGAATCCTGAATAAGAAGTCTCTACCTTAAGAATTGACTGAGTAACAGATGGTTGAGTTGCGTGATTTTCACTATGCGCACGTAATATGACAATAGCTCTAGGCTGTTTTAACCACTTCCCGTTGTCACAGGAAGTTCTTACTCAACACACGTTGTCTTTGGGGTAGACATAAACAGAATCCTGAATAAGAAGTCTCTACCTTAAGAATTGACTGAATGACAGATGGTTGAGTTGCGTGATTTTCACTATATGCAGGATGACCATATGACAATAGCTCTTGGCTGTTTTTAACCACTTCCGGTTGTCACAGGAAGCTCTTGCTTGACACACGTTGTCTTTGGGGTAGACATAAACAGAATCCTGAATAAGAAGTCTCTACCTTAAGAATTGACTGAGTAACAGATGGTTGAGTTGCGTGATTTTCACTATGCGCACGTAATATGACAATAGCTCTAGGCTATTTTTAACAACTTCCGGTTGTCACAGGAAGCTCTTGCTTCACACACGTTGTCTTTGGGGTAGACATAAACAGAATCCTGAATAAGAAGCCTCTACCTTAAGAATTGACTGAATGACAGATGGTTGAGTTGTGTGATTTTCACTATATGCAGGTTGTCCATATGACAAAGCTCTAGGCTGTTTTAACCACTTCCCGTTGTCACAGGAAGTTCTTACTCAACACACGTTGTCTTTGGGGTAGACATAAACAGAATCCTGAATAAGAAGTTTCTACCTTAAGAATTGACTGAGTAACAGATGGTTGAGTTGCGTGATTTTCACTATGTGCACGTAATATGACAATAGCTCTTGGGTGTTTTTAACCACTTCCGGTTGTCACAGGAAGCTCTTGCTTGACACACGTTGTCTTTGGGGTAGACATAAACAGAATCCTGAATAAGAAGTCTCTACCTTAAGAATTGACTGAGTAACAGATGGTTGAGTTGCGGGATTTTCACTATGCGCACGTAATATGACAATAGCTCTAGGCTGTTTTAACCACTTCCCGTTGTCACAGGAAGTTCTTACTCAACACACGTTGTCTTTGGGGTAGACATAAACAGAATCCTGAATAAGAAGTCTCTACCTTAAGAATTGACTGAATGACAGATGGTTGAGTTGCGTGATTTTCACTATATGCAGGATGACCATATGACAATAGCTCTAGGCTGTTTTTAACCACTTCCGGTTGTCACAGGAAGCTCTTGCTTCACACACGTTGTCTTTGGGGTAGACATAAACAGAATCCTGAATAAGAAGCCTCTACCTTAAGAATTGACTGAATGACAGATGGTTGAGTTGCGTGATTTTCACTATATGCAGGTTGTCCATATGACAATAGCTCTAGGCTGTTTTAACCACTTCCCGTTGTCACAGGAAGTTCTTACTCAACACACGTTGTCTTTGGGGTAGACATAAACAGAATCCTGAATAAGAAGTCTCTACCTTAAGAATTGACTGAGTAACAGATGGTTGAGTTGCGTGATTTTCACTATGTGCACGTAATATGACAATAGCTCTTGGGTGTTTTTAACCACTTCCGGTTGTCACAGGAAGCTCTTGCTTCACACACGTTGTCTTTGGGGTAGACATAAACAGAATCCTGAATAAGAAGCCTCTACCTTAAGAATTGACTGAATGACAGATGGTTGAGTTGCGTGATTTTCAATATATGCAGGTTGACCATATGACAATAGCTCTAGGCTGTTTTAACCACTTCCCGTTGTCACAGGAAGTTCTTACTCAACACACGTTGGCTTTGGGGTAGACATAAACAGAATCCTGAATAAGAAGTCTCTACCTTAAGAATTGACTGAGTAACAGATGGTTGAGTTGTGTGATTTTCACTATGTTCACGTATATGACAATAGCGCTAGGCTGTTT
>NW_021822160.1:0-36753 GCF_901001165.1 Salmo trutta | reverse complement strand
AGGGGGGGGACAGAAACTCAGGAGGGGGGGGGGGGACAGAACTCAGGGGGGGGGGGACAGAACTCAGGGGGGGGGACAGAACTCAGGGGGGGGGGGGACAGAACTCAGGGGGGGGGACAGAACTCAGGGGGGGGGGGGACAGAACTCAGGGGGGTCAGAACTCAGGGGGGGGGTCAGTCAGAACTCCGGAGGGGGGGACAGTAACTCAGGAGGGGGGAGGACGAAACTCAGGAGGGGCGGGTTCAGAACTCAGGGGGGGGTCAGAACTCAGGGCCGGGGGGTCAGAACTCAGGGGGGGGGTCAGAACTCAGGGGGGGGGTCAGAACTCAGGAGGGGGGGGGGTCAGAACTCAGGAGGGGGGGGGGGTCAGAACTCAGGAGGGGGGGGGGTCAGAACTCAGGAGGGGGGGGGGGGTCAGAACTCAGGAGGGGGGGGGTCAGAACTCAGGAGGGGGGGGGGTCAGAACTCAGGAGGGGGGGGGTCAGAACTCAGGAGGGGGGGGGGTCAGAACTCAGGGGGGGGGGGGGGTCAGAACTCAGGGGGGGGGGGGGCAGGACTCAGGAGGGGGGGGGGTCAGAACTCAGGAGGGGGGGGGGTCAGAACTCAGGAGGGGGGGGGTCAGAACTCAGGAGGGGGGGGGTCAGAACTCAGGAGGGGGGGGGACAGAACTCAGGAGGGGGGGGACAGAACTCAGGAGGGGGGGGGACAGAACTCAGGAGGGGGGGGGACAGAACTCAGGAGGGGGGGGGGACAGAACCCAGGGGGGGACAGAACTCAGGGGGGGACAGAACTCAGGGGGGGACAGAACTCAGGGGGGGACAGAACTCAGGGGGGGACAGAACTCAGGGGGGGACAGAACTCAGGGGGGGGACAGAACTCAGGGGGGGGACAGAACTCAGGGGGGGGTCAGAACTCAGGAGGGGGGGGGGGCAGAACTCAGGAGGGGGGGGGGGTCAGAACTCAGGAGGGGGGGGGGTCAGAACTCAGGAGGGGGGGGGGGTCAGAACTCAGGAGGGGGGGGACAGAACTCAGGAGGGGGGGGACAGAACTCAGGAGGGGGGGGACAGAACTCAGGAGGGGACAGAACTCAGGGGGGGGACAGAACTCAGGGGGGGGACAGAACTCAGGGGGGGGACAGAACTCAGGGGGGGGGCAGAACTCAGGGGGGGGACAGAACTCAGGGGGGGACAGAACTCAGGGGGGGGACAGAACTCAGGGGGGGGACAGAACTCAGGGGGGGGTCAGAACTCAGGGGGGGGTCAGAACTCAGGGGGGGGTCAGAACTCAGGAGGGGGTCAGAACTCAGGAGGGGGGGGGTCAGAACTCAGGAGGGGGGGGGGGGTCAGAACTCAGGAGGGGGGGGGGGTCAGAACTCAGGAGGGGGGGGACAGAACTCAGGAGGGGGGGGACAGAACTCAGGAGGGGGGGGACAGAACTCAGGAGGGGGGGGACAGAACTCAGGGGGGGGACAGAACTCAGGGGGGGGACAGAACTCAGGGGGGGGACAGAACTCAGGGGGGGGACAGAACTCAGGGGGGGGACAGAACTCAGGGGGGGGACAGAACTCAGGGGGGGGACAGAACTCAGGGGGGGACAGAACTCAGGGGGGGACAGAACTCAGGGGGGGGACAGAACTCAGGGGGGGGACAGAACTCAGGGGGGGGACAGAACTCAGGGGGGGGGACAGAACTCAGGGGGGGGACAGAACTCAGGGGGGGACAGAACTCAGGGGGGGACAGAACTCAGGGGGGGACAGAACTCAGGGGGGGACAGAACTCAGGGGGGGACAGAACTCAGGGGGGGACAGAACTCAGGGGGGGACAGAACTCAGGGGGGGACAGAACTCAGGGGGGGACAGAACTCAGGGGGGGACAGAACTCAGGGGGGGACAGAACTCAGGGGGGGACAGAACTCAGGTCAGAACTCGGGAGGGGGGGTCAGAACTCGGGAGGGGGGGTCAGAACTCGGGAGGGGGGGTCAGAACTCAGGGGGGGGGGTCAGAACTCAGGGGGGGGGTCAGAACTCAGGGGGGGGGTCAGAACTCAGGGGGGGGGGTCAGAACTCAGGGGGGGGGTCAGAACTCAGGGGGGGTCAGAACTCAGGGGGGGTCAGAACTCAGGGGGGGTCAGAACTCAGGAGGGGGGTCAGAACTCAGGAGGGGGGGTCAGAACTCAGGAGGGGGGGTCAGAACTCAGGAGGGGGGGTCAGAACTCAGGAGGGGGGGTCAGAACTCAGGAGGGGGGGTCAGAACTCAGGAGGGGGGGTCAGAACTCAGGAGGGGGGTCAGAACTCAGGAGGGGGGTCAGAACTCAGGAGGGGGGGACAGAACTCAGGAGGGGGGGTCAGAACTCAGGAGGGGGGTCAGAACTCAGGAGGGGGGTCAGAACTCAGGAGGGGGGTCAGAACTCAGGAGGGGGGTCAGAACTCAGGAGGGGGGGTCAGAACTCAGGAGGGGGGGTCAGAACTCAGGAGGGGGGGTCAGAACTCAGGAGGGGGGGTCAGAACTCAGGAGGGGGGGTCAGAACTCAGGAGGGGGGGTCAGAACTCAGGAGGGGGGGACAGAACTCAGGAGGGGGGGACAGAACTCAGGGGGGGGGACAGAACTCAGGGGGGGGACGGACAGAACTCGGGGGGGACGGACAGAACTCGGGGGGGACGGACAGAACTCGGGGGGGACGGACAGAACTCGGGGGGGACGGACAGAACTCGGGGGGGACAGAACTCACCTTCCTCCTGCACTGATGCCGTGAACAGCCTCTGGTGTTGGGGCATTTAGACTCACAAAGATACTCCTTATGACACGGCATGAAACGCGTGTACTTCCCACAGCGACACTGTTTCTCTACCTCCTGGGGGGGAGAGGAGAGGAGAGGAGAAGGACGATGAGGAGAGGAGAGGAGGGGAGAGGAGAGGAGAGGAGAGGAGAGGAGAGGAGAGGAGAGGAGAGGAGAGGAGAGGAGAGGAGAGGAGAGGAGAGGAGAGGAGAGGAGAGGAGAGGAGAGGAGAGGAGAGGAGAGGAGGAGAGGAGAGGAGAGGGAATGAAATAAAACAGTGTTTGTTTCGTGTAGCTTGGATGGAGCTAGCTGCACCAAGGTTGTGGGTTCAAGTCCTGGATAAACTAAAATGGGGTTAAATAAAACTCAACTGTAAAATGATGGTCTGAGAACATGAGTGTATTAAGTGTGTGTATGTGTGTGGTGTGTGTGTGTACCTGTCTGCAGGTTTCACAGGCCCCTCTGTGACACCTCATGGAACAGGTGTGTAAGCCACATTCCATCACCTTGTCACAGGTGTCACCACAGGTAGGGACATCCTCAGTACAGGGGAGAGAACTCTCTGGAAAACACAGACAAGAGGACAGAGACTGAGAGAAAGTGAACAGAGAGAGAGAGAGAGAGAGAGAGAGAGAGAGAGAGACAGAGAGAGACAGAGAGACAGAGAGACAGAGAGACAGAGAGAGACAGAGAGAGAGAGAGAGAGAGAGAGAGAGAGAGAGAGAGAGAGAGAGAGAGACAGAGAAAGAGACAAGAGGAAGGGAATGTAGGTGAAGGTGTGTCTCTTACTTGACTTGCCGCAGGGACAGGCTCTGTTGCCAGATCGAGGACACGCCCCACACAGACCTGAATGACACATTCTCTCACATGTATGATTACCACAGGATAGAGGACGACCACACAGCTGGAGACAGAGAGAGAGGGAGGGAGAGGGAGGGAGAGGGAGGGAGAGGGAAAGAGGGAGGGAAAGAGGGAGGGAAACAGAGAGAGAGAGGGAGGGGGGGAGAGGGAGGGGAAAGAGGGAGAGAGGGAGGGGGGGAGAGGGAGGGAAGAGGGAGAGAGAGGGAAAGAGGGAGAGAGAGAGAGAGGGGAAAGAGACGACAGGTCAGACAGGTGTATAGGAGAACTCCCAGATGTTCTGATTCAAGGAATCTTCCGTGTGCCACACAGGGCTGTATGTATTCAGGTGTGTTACCTGTTGGCAGTGCCACACAGGGCTGTATGTATTCAGGTGTGTTACCTGTTGGCAGTGCCACACAGGGCTGTATGTATTCAGGTGTGTTACCTGTTGGCAGTGCCACACAGGGCTGTATGTATTCAGGTGTGTTACCTGTTGGCAGTGCCACACAGGGCTGTATGTATTCAGGTGTGTTACCTGTTGGCAGTGCCACACAGGGCTGTATGTATTCAGGTGTGTTACCTGTTGGCAGTGCCACACAGGGCTGTATGTATTCAGGTGAGTACCTGTGGCAGTGCCACACAGGGCTGTATGTATTCAGGTGTGTTACCTGTTGGCAGTGCCACACAGGGCTGTATGTATTCAGGTGAGTTACCTGTTGGCAGTGCCACACAGGGCTGTATGTATTCAGGTGTGTTACCTGTTGGCAGTGCCACACAGGGCTGTATGTATTCAGGTGTGTTACCTGTTGGCAGTGCCACACAGGGCTGTATGTATTCAGGTGTGTTACCTGTTGGCAGTGCCACACAGGGCTGTATGTATTCAGGTGTGTTACCTGTTGGCAGCGCCACACAGGGCTGTACGTATTCAGGTGTGTTACCTGTTGGCAGCGCCACACAGGGCTGTATGTATTCAGGTGTGTTACCTGTTGGCAGTGCCACACAGGGCTGTATGTATTCAGGTGTGTTACCTGTTGGCAGCGCCACACAGGGCTGTACGTATTCAGGTGTGTTACCTGTTGGCAGCGCCACACAGGGCTGTACGTATTCAGGTGTGTTACCTGTTGGCAGCGCCACACAGGGCTGTACGTATTCAGGTGTGTTACCTGTTGGCAGCGCCACACAGGGCTGTACGTATTCAGGTGTGTTACCTGTTGGCAGCGCCACACAGGGCTGTATGTATTCAGGTGTGTTACCTGTTGGCAGCGCCACACAGGGCTGTATGTATTCAGGTGTGTTACCTGTTGGCAGTGCCACACAGGGCTGGCACACTGTCTCTCTGCCTCCTCCTGTCCACAGACACACCTCTGGACACTGACCCTCGGACACGGCTGACACACACCTGAGACAAACGGGTTATTTACATTTATTGATCAACACAGATCAATAAACTATTTCCAAATCACCTTCCACGTTTATTCAAGCTTGTCATTTACAAACTCCACTGACTATTCAACTCTCGGGGTTACCTGAGTGACAGCTGCTGTTACAGGTGTGTTGTTTACAGGGCAGAGTCTTGCCGCAGGTCTTCTGACAGCTCCAGGGTTTGTTGCTACAGCGACGCGGGACGGGCGTGGCCTTAGAACACATACAGCTCACCGATACCATCTTAGGACAGGGTGGGCAGGGGCCTGAAAGACAAAAGGGTTCACCATGTTTACACAGAAATACGTCTACGTATATATCTACATCAAACCAAACTTTGACTTGGCGCTCCGGTACCGCTTGCCGTGCGATAGCAGAGAGTCTATGACTTGGCGCTCCGGTACCGCTTGCCGTGCGATAGCAGAGAGTCTATGACTTGGGCGACGGAGTCTTTGACAATTTTTTAGGGCCTTCCTCTGACACCGCCTGGTATAGAGGTCCTGGATGGCAGGAAGCTTGGCCCCAGTGATGTACTGGACCGTACGCACTACCCTCTGTAGCGCCTTACAGTCAGAGGCCAAGCAGTTTCCATACCAGGCAGTGATGCATCCGGTCAGGATGCTCTCGATGGTGCAGCTGTAGAACATTTTGAGGATCTGAGGACCCATGCCAAATCTTTTCAGTCTCCTGAGGGGGAATAGGTTTTGTCGTGCCCTCTTCACGACTGTCTTGGTGTGTTTGGACCATGTTAGTTTGTTGGTGATGTGGACACCAAGGAACTTAAAGCTCTCAACCTGCTCCACTACAGCCCCGTCGATGTTAAAGCTCCTTTGTCTTGCTCACATTAAGGGAGGTTGTCCAGGCTCCACACGGCCAGGTCTCTGACCTCCTCCCTATAGGCTGTCTCATCGTTGTCGGTGATCAGGCCTTCCACTGTTGTGTCGTCAGCAAACTTAATGACGGTGTTGGAGTTGTGTTTAGCCACACAGTAGCGGGTGAACAGGGAATACAGGAGGGGACTAAGCACGCACCCCTGAGGGGTTCCAGTGTTGACGATCAGCATGGCAGACATGTTGTTGCCTACCCTTACCACCTGGGGGCGGCCCGTCATGAAGTCCAGGATCCAGTTGCAGAGGGAGGTGTTTATTCCCAGGGTCCTTAGCTTAGTGATGAGCTTTGAGGGACTATGGTGTTGAACGCTGAGCTGTAGTCAATGAACAGCATTCTCACATAGGTGTTCCTTTTGTCCAGGTGGGAAAGGGTAGTGTGGAGTGCGATTGAGATTGCGTCATCTGTGGATCTGTTGAGGCGGTATGCGAATTGGAGTGGGTCTAGGTTATCCGGGATGACGGTGTTGATGTGAGCTACGATCAGCCTTTCAAAAGTCCGTAATAGTTTTCAATCCCTGGCACATCCGACGAGCGCCAGAGCCGGATTCAATCTTAGTCCTGTATTGATGCTTTGCTTGTTTGATGGTTCATCTGAGGGCGTAGCAGGATTTCTTATCAGCGTCCGGGTTAGAGTCCCGCTCCTTGAAAGCGGAAGCTCTACCCTTTAACTCGGTGTGGCTGTTGCCTGTAATCCATGGCTTCTGGTTGGGATATGTACGTACGGCCACTGTGGGGACGACGTCGTCAATGCACTTATTGATGAAGCCAGTGACTGAGGTGGTATACTCCTCAATGCCATTGGATGAATCCCGGAACATATTTCAGTCTGTACTGGCAAAACAGCATTAAAATTCCCAGCCACTAGGAGCGCTGCCTCTGGATGAGCATTATCTTGTTTGGTTATGGCCTTATACAGCTCGTTGAGTCTGGTCTGGTGCATCGGTTTGTGGTGGTAAATAGACGGCTCCGAAAATATAAATGAAAACTCTTGGTAGATAGTGTGGTCTACAGCTTATCATGAGGTACTCTACCTCTTGGTAGATAGTGTGGTCTACAGCTTATCATGAGGTACTCTACCTCAGGTGAGCAATACCTCAAGACTTCTTTAATATTAGACATCGCTCACCAGCTGTTATTGACAAAAAGACACACACCCCAACCCATCGTCTTACCAGACGTAGCTGCTCTGCTCTGCCGTTGCATTGAAAATCCCTCAAGCTCTATATTGTCCGTATCGTTGTTCAGCCACGTCTCAGTGAAACATAAGATATTACAGTTGTTAATGTCCCGTTGGTAGGGTAGTCTTAATCACAGATCATCCTGTTTATTCTCCAATGATTGCACGTTAGCCAATAGAACGGATTGCAGTGGGAGTTTACTGGTTCGCCGACGGATTCTCAGAAGGCAGTTGTTAATGTCCCGTTGGTAGGGTAGTACGTTAGCCAATGGAATTCTCAGAAGGCAGCCCGACATCCGCCCCCTTTTTCTCTCCATCTTTTCTTCAGGCAAACGACGGGGATTTGGGCCGGTTCCCGAGAAAGCGGTATATCTTTCCAGCTCGAGGTGAGTTTGTTCTGATGTCCAGAAGTTAACGTCGGTCATAAGAGACGGTAGCAGCAACATTATGTACAAAATAAGTTACGGACAATGCGAAAAAAACGAACCAAAAAATATTGTGTGTGTGTGTGTGTGTGTGTGTGTGTGACTGTGTGTGTGTGTGACTGTGTGTGTGTATGTATGTGTGTGTGTGTGTGTGTGTGTGTGTGTGTGTGTGTGTGGTCCATCCTTACCTGGATGACACAGCAGCAGACAGCGGTGTCCACACGCTGGGTTCAAGGCTCTGTCACAGACCAGCCCACAGGAGTGAGGTAACAGCCATGGGTCCAGAGGAGGATCCTGTACCTTCCCACAGTAACAGACATACCTACTGGGGGTCTGGGAGGGGCTGTACTCATAACGACATTTAGGGCTGGGGGGGGGGGGAGAAATAGGAACAAATAGCTGTTATTGTAATACTCATACCTACTGGGGGTCTGGGAGGGGCTGTACTCATAACGACATTTAGGGCTGGGGGGGGGAGAAATAGGAACAAATAGCTGTTATTGTAATACTCATACCTACTGGGGGTCTGGGAGGGGCTGTACTAACAACGTTTAGGACTGGGGGGGTCTGGGAGGGGCTGTACTAACAACGTTTAGGACTGGGGGGTCTGGGAGGGGCTGGGAGGGGCTGTACTAACAACGTTTAGGACTGGGGGGGCTGGGAGGGGCTGGGAGGGGCTGGGAGGGGCTGGGAGGGGCTGTACTAACAACATTTAGGGGGAAATACATGTTTTATTAACACACAATTCTGCTCACTTTCCTAAAAATTCTGAGATTCTACTAAAATCCCAACTGAAAGATTCCAGGAATCAGGAGGGAATAAACAGGAAGTCCGGAATCCTCCAACTAGGGAGTTCAGGAAGTTAGAGTTCAGGAAGTTAGAGTTCAGGAAGTTAGAGTTCAGGAAGTTAGAGTTCAGAGGTGACAGACAACCGGTTAAGAACATTTAAATATCGTTGTGTTCAGCATTTTCATGTTTCAGCTACTTTTATTTAACATTTATTTAACTAGGCAAGTCAGTTAACCTGCCTGGGCTAGGGGGCAGTATTTGCACGGCCGGATAAAAAACGTACCCGATTTAATCTGGTTACTACTCTTGCCCAGAAACGAGAATATGCATATAATTAGTAGATTTGGATAGAAAACACTCTGAAGTTTCTAAAACTGTTTGAATGATGTCTGTGAGTATAACAGAACTCATATGGCAGGCCAAAACCTGAGAAATTGAACATTTAACATTTTTATGTCTTGAAATGCGCTCGCACGTTACCCTTTGGATAGTGACCTGAACGCACGAACAAAACGGAGGTATTTGGACATAATTATGGATTATTTGGAACAAAAACAACATTTTTTGTGGAAGTAGCAGTCCTGGGAGTGCATTCTGACGAAGATCAGCAAAGGTAATACAATTTTTCTAATAGTAATTCTGAGTTTAGGTGACCCCGAACTTGGCAGGTGTCAAAATAGCTAGCCGTGATGGCCGAGCTATGTACTCAGAATATTGCAAAATGTGCTTTCGCCAAAAAGCTATTTTAAAATCTGACACCGCGATTGCATAAAGGAGGTCTGTATCTATAATTCTTAAAATAATTGTTATGTATTTTGTCAACGTTTATGATGAGTAATTTAGTAAATTCACCGGAAGTTTTCGGTGGGAATGCTAGTTCTGAACGTCACATGCTAATGTAAAAAGCTGGTATTTGATATAAATATGACCTTGATTGAACAAAACATGCATGTATTGTATAACATAATGTCCTAGGAGTGTCATCTGATGAAGATCATCAAAGGTTAGTGCTGCATTTAGCTGTGGTTTGGGTTTTTGTGACATATATGCTTGCTTTGAAAATGGCTGTGTGACTATTTTTGGCTGGGTACTCTCCTGACATAATCTAATGTTTTGCTTTCGCTGTAAAGCCTTTTTGAAATCGGACAATGTGGTTAGATTAACGAAAATAGTGTAAAATAGTCGTATGTTTTTTTTGCCGCCCTGACATTTCACTGGCTGTGTCCCTCACGTAGCCCTGAGAAGTTAAGAATACTTTCTTATATAAAATGACAGCCTATCGGGGAACAGTGGGTTAATTGCCTTGTTCAGGGGCAGAACGACAGATTTTTACCTTGTCAGGTCGGGGATTCGATCCAGCAACCTTTCGGTTACTGGCCCAACGCTCTAACCACTAGTCTACGTTGCTGCCCCGCATTAGGGATTAGAGGTCAGGAAGTTATGGGACAGAGGTCAAGACTCACCAAGGCCAGGGGTGATCTTTCTTCCCAAAGTCTTCATCGGTGACAGAGGAGAGGAGAAAGACCGAGTCCTTAGCCCACTTCTGAATACAGGGGATATGGAACAGACAGAAACAACCTGTACAACTCCATACCTACAGAGGGAGACAGAGAGAGAGAGAGAGTCCAAGAGAGAGACAGAGAGAGAGAGTCCGAGAGAGAGAGACAGAGAGAGAGAGTCCGAGAGAGAGAGACGGAGAGAGAGAGTCCGAGAGAGAGAGAGAAAGAGAGGGGGGGCAGATGAGGAGAGTGAGCTCATGGGCTCCAGAGTTCTTCTGCAAAAAAGATAGAATTATAGTTGGATAAATGTAGATACATTTTTTCACAAGGATTTATAGAGGATACTAACCTCAACACTAAAGCCTTCAATACAAAGTTAAATTCCACACCTAAAACCTTGATTTGGGACAAAATTAACCTGAATGGACTATTGCTACCAAGGACTATAAAGTTAAAACTTCTAACAAACCAAAACCTGCTGAAGAAACACAACAGAACCTGTAAATACCATCCAACACAACACTGAGTGAGTAATGTTCAGTCTGAACCTACTTCTGAAGCCAAAACGTTAAAAGACAATCTCTAGTTAATTCTGCTTTTATAAAGCTTAATAAATAAAGCTACCAAGCTGCTAGGACAGAACAAACCTGGCTGTAACTTCGATAAGTCTGATGCGTGAAGTCAGATGTGTGAAAACTATTTTACTCAACAGGATTGTTCCATAGCCACCATCCCCCCTCCTCCTGCAGAGGCCGTTGAAGCCCCCATGGCTTATCCCTGTGCAAAGGTCATCACAGTACAGTACCCCTTGGATATTAAAAACAACACTGCAGGGAATAAAAACAACAAAAAGCTCCACAAGGACAATCCAGAGATACTATTTGCTGACTGCTATGAAGAGGAGAATGTAAACATCGTCATTTTCCAAACAGACCATCCCCCTGGCATGGCACAGTGCTATATTAACCAGACCATCCCCCTGGCATGGCACAGTGCTATATTAACCAGACCATCCCCTGGCATGGCGCAGTGCTATATTAACCAGACCATCCCCTGGCATGGCACAGTGCTATATTAACCAGACCATCCCCTGGCATGGCACAGTGCTATATTAACCAGACCATCCCCTGGCACAGTGCTATATTAACCAGACCATCCCATGGCACAGTGCTATATTAACCAGACCATCCCCTGGCACAGTGCTATATTAACCAGACCATCCCCTGGCACAGTGCTATATTAACCAGACCATCCCCTGGTACAGTGCTATATTAACCAGACCATCCCCTGGTACAGTGCTATATTAACCAGACCATCCCCTGGCACAGTGCTATATTAACCAGACCATCCCCTGGCACAGTGCTATATTAACCAGACCATCCCCTGGCATGGCACAGTGCTATATTAACCAGACCATCCCCTGGCACAGTGCTATATTAACCAGACCATCCCCTGGTACAGTGCTATATTAACCAGACCATCCCCTGGCATGGCACAGTGCTATATTAACCAGACCATCCCCTGGCACGGTGCTATATTAACCAGACCATCCCCTGGCACAGTGCTATATTAACCAGACCATCCCCTGGCATGGCACAGTGCTATATTAACCAGACCATCCCCTGGCACAGTGCTATATTAACCAGACCATCCCCTGGCATGGCACAGTGCTATATTAACCAGACCATCCCCTGGCACAGTGCTATATTAACCAGACCATCCCTTGGCACAGTGCTATATTAACCAGACCATCCCCTGGCATGGCACAGTGCTATATTAACCAGACCATCCCCTGGTACAGTGCTATATTAACCAGACCATCCCCTGGCACAGTGCTATATTAACCAGACCATCCCCTGACACAATGCTATATTAACCAGACCATCCCCTGGCATGGCACAGTGCTATATTAACCAGACCATCCCCTGGTATGGTGCTATATTAACCAGACCATCCCCTGGCATGACACAGTGCTATATTAACCAGACCATCCCCTGGCACGGTGCTATATTAACCAGACCATCCCCTGGCACAGTGCTATATTAACCAGACCATCCCCTGGCACAGTGCTATATTAACCAGACCATCCCCTGGCACAGTGCTATATTACCAGGAATCCCAGGTCCACGACAAATGTATTTTCGGTCAAAAAAGTCCATCCTTTATGTTCCATTAGCTTGCTGTTGTTAGCGCGTCTGAAGGCTGTATCCAAATGTTGATCCGGGCGCGGGACTTCGGTTCCGAAAAATAACTTTTTTCCCTCCTTTAGGTTCGTTCAAACATGTCAAACGTTGTATAACATTAATCTTCAGGGCCTGTTTGAACAAGAGAGCCAATAAGATTCGAGTGGGACGATTGCATTGTGTTTCAAAACGTTTCCAAAGGTGGGGGTAGACACGGCCGCCGACGTCACAATGCTGATGGCCCTCCTCCTGTGACCAATTGCCACAGCGTCTCCTACACTGAGTTTCGACAGTAGAAGGCTCAAAACACTTTGTAAAGACTGGGGACATCTAGTGGAAGCAATAGAAAAGTGCTCAATGAACGATATCTCACGTTGTGAATAATAGGCAAAGCTGTTAAGTCGAGTCCACAATTCTGAATTTCACTTCCTGTTTCAATCGGTCTCAGGGTTTTGACTGCCATATGAGTTCTGTTATACTCACAGACACCATTCAGTTTTAGAAACTTTAGGGTGTTTTCTATCCATATATAATAAGTATATGCATGTCCTAGCTTCTGAGTTTGATTAGTAGGCCGTTGAAAATGGGAACGAATTTTTTTCAAAATGCGCTGTGGCGCCCCCTATCGTAGGGTATCCTCAAGAGGTTTTAAGCAGTTGACTTCAATTACGATAAATGGACGGATTTAGCTTCGCGCCAATCATTTTCCACCTAACGTTAGCTAGTTGCTAGCTGTACATATGAGTTCAGCGGAGGCTGTTGAGGGGAGGACGGCTCATAATAAAATGTCTGAAATGGAGTAAATTAAAACGGTACAAAAACGATTTCCATGTGGTTGATGCCGTTCCGTTGACTACATTCCAGACCTTATTACGTGCTACCTGTCCCAGACCTGCTGTCCCAGACCTGCTGTCCCAGACCTGCTGTCCCAGACCTGCTGTCCCAGACCTGCTGGAACCCTGACCTGTTCACCGGACGTTCTACCTGTCCCAGACCTGCTGTTTTCAACTCTCTAGAGACAGCAGGAGCGGTAGAGATACTCTCAAAGATCGTCTATGAAAAAGCCAACTGACACTTACTCTTGTGTTACTGACTTGTTGCACCCTCTACAACTACTATGATTATTATTATTTGACCCTGCTGGTCATTTATGAACATTTGAACATCTTGGCCATGTTCTGTTATAATCTCCACCCGGCACAGCCAGAAGAGGACTGGCCACCCCTCATAGCCTGGTTCCTCTCTAGGTTTCTTCCTAGGTTTTGGCCTTTCTAGGGAGTTTTTCCTAGGGAGTTTTTCCTAGCCACCGTGCTTCTACACCTGCATTGCTTGCTGCTTGGGGTTTTAGGCTGGGTTTCTGTACAGCACTTTGATATATCAGCTGATGTAAGAAGGGCTTTATAAATAAATGTGATATTATGAGCCGTCCTCCCCTCAGCAGCCTCCTCTGATATAGTTCTACGTCTGTCATATTGAAGTATCTAGCGATAAGTTCAACCTCATCAATCGAACGGATAGGTTTAAGCAATTATGGCAATTCCAAATGTCTTTAACTAGGAGGGGGAAGGATGGCCAGCCATACAGGAGGAGGAGGCCGTGCCGACCGAGATGCATGCTGGGCATTTTCGAACCTGACTTCCAAAAATCAACCAACACTTCTTGTGACTTCTTGTGACGGGGAATTGTCAAGGAGATGGACAGCCGGGCAAGTGAAATAACCTTTTTGTTTATCTATCACATTCTATTATATCTGAAATTATTATGATTTCAATGAATGTCTTATCAGAGAACACACGTTTCAATTCGTCACTGTTTGCTTAAAAAGGTCAGTACCCTTTCTAGCCTGCCAGAGGTTTCTAATCAAAATGTATTCATGAAGCCCTTCTTACATCAGCTGATATCTCAAAGTGCTGTACAGAAACCCAGCCTAAAACCCCCCAAAGCACTGTGCTAACAAACCTCCAAACGAGCTTCAATGCCATACATCTCTCCTTCCGTGGCCTCCAACTGCTCTTAAATGCAAGTAAAACTAAATGCATGCTCTTCAACCGATCGCTGCCCGCACCTGCCCGCCCGTCCAGCATCACTACTCTGGACGGTTCTAACTTAGAATATGTGGACAACTACAAATACCTAGGTGTCTGGTTAGACTGTAAACTCTCCTTCCAGACTCACATCAAACATCTCCAATCCAAAGTTAAATCTAGAATTGGCTTCCTGTTTCGCAACAAAGCCTCCTTCACTCATGCTGCCAAACATACCCTCGTAAAACTGACCATCCTACCAATCCTCGACTTCGGTGACGTCATCTATAAAATAGCCTCAACAAACTGGATGCAGTCTATCACAGTGCCATCCGTTTTGTCACCAAAGCCCCATATACTACCCACCACTGCGACCTGTATGCTCTCGTTGGCTGGCCCTCGCTTCATACTCGTCGCCAAACCCACTGGCTCCAGGTCATCTATAAGTCTTTGCTAGGTAAAGCCCCGCCTTATCTCAGCTCACTGGTCACCATAACAGCACCCACCCGTAGCACGCGCTCCAGCAGGTATATCTCACTGGTCATCCCCAAAGCCAATTCCTCCTTTGGCCGCCTTTCCTTCCAGTTCTCTGCTGCCAATGACTGGAACGAACTACAAAAATCTCTGAAGCTGGAGACTTATATCTCCCTCACTAACTTTACTCACCAGCTGTCAGAGCAGCTCACAACACCTGTACATAGCCCATCTGTAAACAGCCCATCCAACTACATCATCCCCATACTGTATTTATTTATTTATTTATCTTGCTCCTTTGCACCCCAGTATCTCTACTTGCGCATTCATCTCTCTGCACATCTACCATTCCAGTGTTTAATTGCTACATTGTAATTACTTTGCCACCATGGCCTATTTATTGCCTTAACTTACCTCATTTGCACTCACTGTATATAGACTTTTTGTTTTCTTTTGTTCTACTGTATTATTGACTGTATGTTTTGTTTATTCCATGTGTTACTCTGTGTTGTTGTTTGTGTCGAACTGCTTTGCTTTATCTTGGCCAGGTCGCAGTTGTAAATGAGAACTTGTTCTCAACTAGCCTACCTGGTTAAATAAAGGTGAAAAAATAAATGAAAAACTATGGTGAATCATTAAAACAATACAGAAATACACTACGGAATAAGAAGGAACAGCACGTCAGAAACCAGCTCAATGTAACTGAAGAATCCACAGACTCTAACCACTTCTGGGAGGATTGGAAAACACTAAACAAACAACAACATGAAGAATTATCTATCCAGAACAGAGATGTATGGATAAACCACTTCTCCAATCTGATTGGCTCTATAACAAAGAACAAACAGCAAAAACATATACATGATCAAATACAAATCTTAGAATCAACTATTAAAGACTACCTGAACCCACTGGATTCTCCAATTACATTGAATGAACTACAGGACAAAATACAAACCCTCCAACCCAAAAAGGCCTGTGGTGTTGATGGTATCCTCAATTAAATGATAAAATATGCATACCACCAATTCCATTTGGCTATACTTAAACTCTTTAACATCATCCTCAGCTCTGGCTTCTTCCCCAATATTTGGAACCAAGGACTGATCACATCAATTCACAAAAATGGAGACAAATTTGTCCCCAATAACTACTGTGGGATATGAGTCAACAGCAACCTTGGGGAAAATCCTCTGCATTATCATTAACAGCAGACTCCTACATTTCCTCAGTGAAAACAACGTACTGAGCAAATGTCAAATTGGATTTTTACCAAATTACCGTATGACAGACCACGTATTCACCCTGCACACCCTAATAGACAAACAAACAGACCAAAACAAAGGCTTTTGACTCAATTTGGCATGAGGGTCTCTTATACAAATTGATGGAAAGTGGTGTTGGGGGGAAAAACATACGACGGCCCCATAAAGCTTTGCTTTATATGACACTCCAAACATTTCTTGTTAACAAACTATAGTTTTGGCAAGTCGGTTAGGACATCTACTTTGTGCATGACACAAGTCATTTTTCCAACAATTGTTTACAGACAGATTCTTTCACTTATAATTCACTGTATCACAATTCCAGTGGGTCAGAAGTTTACATACACTAAGTTGACTGTGCCTTTAAACAGCTTGGAAAATTCCAGACAATTATGTCATGGCTTTAGAAGCTTCTGATAGGCTAATTGACATCATTTGAGTCAATTGAAGGTGTACCTGTGGATGTATTTAAAGGCCTACCTTCAAACTCAGTGCCTCTTTGCTTGACATCATGGGAAAATCAAAAGAAATCAGAAAAAAATGTGTAGACCTCCAAAAGTCTGGTTCATCCTTGGAAGCAATTTCCAAACGCCTGAAGGTACCATGTTCATCTGTACAAACAATAGTACGCAAGTATAAACACCATGGGACCATGCAGCCGTCATACCGATCAGGAAGAAGACACATTCTGTCTCCTAGAGATGAACGTACTTTGGTGCGAAAACTGAAAATCAATACCAGAACAGCAGCAAAGGACCTTGTGAAGATGCTGGAGGAAACAGGTACAAAAGTATCTATATCCACAGTAAAACGAGTCCTATATCGACATAACCTGAAAGGCCGCTCAGCAAGGAAGAAGCCACTGCTCCAAAACCGCCATAAACAAGCCAGACTACGGTTTGCAACTGCACATGGGGACAAAGATCATACTTCTTGGAGAAATATCCTCTGGTCTGATGAAACAAAAATAGAACCGTTTGGCCATAATGACCATCGTTATGTTTGGAGGAAAAAGAGGGATGCTTGCAAGTCGAAGAACACCATCCCAACCGTGAAGCACGGGGGTGGCAGAATCATGTTGTGGGGGTGCTTTGCTGCAGGAGGGACTGCTGCACTTCACAAAATAGATGGCATCATGAGGCAGGAAAATGATGTGCATATATTGAAGCAACATCTCAAGACATCAGTCAGGAAGTTAAAGCTTGGTCGCAAATGGATCTTCCAAATGGACAATGACCCCAAGCATACTTCCAAAGTTGTGGCAAAATGGCTTAAGGACAACAAAGTCGAAGTATTGGAGTGGCCATCACAAAGCCCTGACCTCAATCCTATAGAACATTTGTGGGCGGAACTGAAAAAGTGTGTGCAAGCAAGGAGGCCTACAAACCTGACTCAGTTACACCAGCTTTGTCAGGAGGAATGGGCCAAAATTCACCCAACTTATTGTGGGAAGCTTGTGGAAGGCTACCTAAAACGTTTGACCCAAGTTAAACAATTTAAAGGCAATGCTACCAAATACTAATTGAGTGTATGCAAACTTCTGACCCACTGGGAATGTGATGAAAGAAATAAAAGCTGAAATAAATCATTCTCTCTACTATTATTCTGACATTTCACATTCTGAAAATAAAGTGGTGATCCTAACTGACCTAAGACAGGGAATTTTTACTAGGATTAAATGTCAGGAATTGTGAAAAACTGAGTTTAATTGTATTTGGCTGAGGTGTACGTAAACTTCCGACTTCAACTGTACCTTGTCAGTTACACAACTGAATGCTTTCAACTGAAATTTAACCCAACCCCTCTGAATCAGAGAGGTGGAGGGGGAGAGAAGAGGGGAAGGAGGAGGAAGAGGAGGGAGAGAGAGGGAGAGAGAGAAGAGGGGAAGGAAGAGGAGGGAGAGGGAGAGAGGGGGAGAGAAGAGGGGAAGGAAAAGGAGGGATAGAGGGAGAGAGAGGGGGGTAGAGAAGAGGGGAAGGAGGAGGAAGAGGAGGGAGAGAAGATAGAGGGAGTACTTAAGTGTATCTAAGTGTTAAGGAACTATAATGAGCCATTGCATCACTTCCTGTTTCACTAGGGTATAAAAATGAGGTAACACTCATGCAATATCCCTTCGTCATCCAACACCATGAAGAAAAGAACTGGCAGTTCAAAAAAAGACAGACGATCAGAGATAAATCTGGTAACGGCTACAAGAAGATCCAACAAACGATTGAATATACCACTGAGCACTGTCAGGGCAATTATTAAAACATTCAAAAGATATGGAACAGTTGAAAACCTCTCGGGTTGAAGACGCAAATGCATTTTGCCCCCCAGGATAGGGAGGAGGATGGTGAGAGAAGCAACCAAATCCCCCAAGAATCTCTGTGAAAGAATCGCCTTGGTGGCATCTTGGGGGGTCACCAGGTTTCAGAAAAGCACCATCTGACGCCTCATCCACAACCATAGGAAGGGTTTCCAGAAGAAAACCCTTTCTGATCCCGAAGACACAGACGCAAGCGCTTGGAGTTTGCCAAACGTTTATTTAAATTATGACTGGAAGAAAGCGCTCTGGTCAGATGAGACCAAAATTGAATAATTGTATGATTTTGGTTGGTGTTCCATTGAAACATTAATAAAGTACAGTATTTCTCACATGTTGGTATTTTGAGTTTCTCTCTATAATTATATTGTTTATATATATTATGTTTAAGTATTGTTTGTGCATTGCCAGTCAGGGGTGCCAGTAATTTTGGAGCCCACTGTACATACACACTACCGGTCAAACGTTTTCTTTATTTCTACTATTTTTGAAAAATCTCAAATATAAAATATATTTTGATTTGTTTAACACTTTTTTGGTTACTACATGATTCCATATGTGTTAATTTTATAGTTTTGATGACTTCACAATTATTCTAGATTGTAGAAAATAGTAAAAAAAACAAAAAAAAAACACTGGTACTGTACGTCTAGACGTAGAGAACGTTTCCATGTTTAGATGTTTTAGGGACGACAGGAAGGAAGTTAGCCAATAGATACATCTGGTTGAGACATGTCTCGGTGCTCTGAGAACTGTGGTTTTTCTGTGTGTGCGTGTGTGTGTTTGTCCCCCTGCCAAATACACAGAACTAATCAAATAACCCCAAAAATAAAACATGGCTGCCATAGAATGTTGTAGTGTCACATAAATGGATCATAATGCAGAAACAATCAATGTCCTTACTCTCTAAATACATCATCTGGTAGGTGGACAGGTGTAGGGTCTGTCTGTGGGTCTGTCTGTGGGTCTGTCTGTGGGTCTGTCTGTGGGTCTGTCTGTGGGTCTGTCTGTGGGTCTGTCTGTGGGTCTGTCTGTGGGTCTGTCTGTGGTCTGTCTGTGGGTCTGTCTGTGGGTCTGTCTGTGGGTCTGTCTGTGGGTCTGTCTGTGGGTCTGTCTGTGGTCTGTCTGTGGGTCTGTCTGTGGGTGAGCTACTCACAGCCTGGTTTCTCTTGACGGAGGCGATGCAGATCAGGCAGGTGATCGCCCCGGACTGGAACGCATCACTCAGGTACTGACGAGTTCTCTCCAGGTCTGTTACATCACCACCTGGAGGAAGGGGGAAAGGGGGGGAGAGGAGAGGAGGGGAGAGGGGGGAGGAGAGGGGAGAGGAGAGAGGAGGGGAGAGAGGAGAGAGGAGAGGAGAGAGAGGAGGGAGAGGGGAGAGAGAGGAGAGGAGAGAGGAGGGGAGAGAGGAGAGAGGAGGGGAGAGAGGAGAGAGGAGGGGAGAGAGGTGAGAGGAGGGGAGAGAGGAGGGGAGAGAGGGGAGGGGAGGGGAGAGAGAGGAGAGGAGGGGGGGAGAGAGGGGGGGAGAGAGGAGGGGAGAGAGGAGAGGAGATATCAGGGGGTCTGACGGTGACTACGACATTAAGGGGTCTGACGGTGACTACGACATTAAGGGGGTCTGACGGTGACTACGACATTAAGGGGTCTGATGGTGACTACGACAGCAGGGGGTCTGATGGTGACTACGACATTAAGGGGTCTGATGGTGACTACGACATTAAGGGGTCTGATGGTGACTACGACATTAAGGGGTCTGATGGTGACTACGACATTAAGGGGTCTGATGGTGACTACGACAGCAGGGGGTCTGATGGTGACTCCGACATTAAGGGGTCTGATGGTGACTCCGACATTAAGGGGTCTGATGGTGACTACGACATTAAGGGGTCTGATGGTGACTACGACAGCAGGGGGTCTGACGGTGACTACGACATTAAGGGGTCTGATGGTGACTACGACATTAAGGGGTCTTATGGTGACTACGACATTAAGGGGTCTGATGGTGACTACGACATTAAGGGGTCTGATGGTGACTACGACATTAAGGGGTCTGACGGTGACTACGACATTAAGGGGTCTGACGGTGACTACGACATTAAGGAGTCTGACGGCGACTACGACAGCAGGGGGTCTGATGGTGACTACGACAGCAGGGGGTCTGATGGTGACTACGACAGCAGGGGGTCTGATGGTGACTACGACATTAAGGGGTCTGATGGTGACTACGACATTAAGGGGTCTGATGGTGACTACGACATTAAGGGGTCTGATGGTGACTACGACATTAAGGGGTCTGATGGTGACTACGACAGCAGGGGGTCTGATGGTGACTTCGACAGCAGGGGGTCTGATGGTGACTACGACATTAAGGGGTCTGATGGTGACTACGACATTAAGGGGTCTGATGGTGACTACGACATTAAGGGGTCTGATGGTGACTACGACATTAAGGGGTCTGATGGTGACTACGACATTAAGGGGTCTGATGGTGACTACGACATTAAGGGGTCTGATGGTGACTACGACATTAAGGGGTCTGATGGTGACTACGACATTAAGGGGTCTGATGGTGACTACGACAGCAGGGGGTCTGATGGTGACTACGACATTAAGGGGTCTGATGGTGACTACGACATTAAGGGGTCTGATGGTGACTACGACATTAAGGGGTCTGATGGTGACTACGACAGCAGGGGGTCTGATGTTTGTGTGTAAGTCTAACACCATGAGCCTGAAAGCTGCTATGCGATTCCTGCCATGAGACAGAGAGCCTTTCAGAATGACTGACTGACCTTAAAAAGCAACTTGTGTGTCATCGATATGAGTCACAAACATTTATTAGAGTCGACGTTTACTACAAAGTGTAACTCGGATAATTTCGGTGGTCAAGTCAGTCTCGTCCAAAACAGAGATTTGTGAGAAGATCGGGGGGGGGGGGGGTGAAAAACCGATACGACAAAGAATTAAGGTTATTTAACAGATATCCATGGGTTTAAATCCTGCCCACATGACCACAGCCGGCAGTTATAATCAACTCTGAGCGTAACTGCAAGTGACCAAATCCTAATGACCATGTTCAATTAGGTTAGACATACCCTATCCAGGTTAGACATACCCTATCCAGGTTAGACATACCCTATCCCTATGGGGATAGTTAGGGACCGTCACTAAATTACACAACGGGACAAAAAAATGTTAAAATGTCAATAGCTCCTAAATTTAAATGACTCAAAAACCTCTAACTATAAATTGTAGAAATCCATATACGGATATTGAAAACATTTAAATGAGACAACTAAAATATTGTTCCCATTTACATTGTGTAATTTATCCCCAGAAAGTTCCAGAAAGACAATGATCTAATGGTTTATTTAACAGGCTGACTGGGACTTTGTGAACAACAGGGATCAGATTCAAGCACGAGCCACACATCAGTCTGATGTTGTCTCTCACCAGTCTGGTCCGTGTAGGTGGTGAGCGTCGAGGCTAGAATCTTCCCTCGTTTACCGTCCTTCCCCTGGACCTTCCCACCGTCATCAACTATATCATCGACATCCTCGTCTGAGGACGAGCTGTACTGGCTCTGAACCAATCGCTGAGCAGCCGCCTGGTTGGACTTCCTGATCTCCTCGAACTTGGATTGGCTCGACGCAGCTGTCAATAAATAAATACAAGTAATCGATCAATCAATCCAGATAATCAATCAAGACAGATAATTAATCAGTCAGTCAGTCAGCAAGCACACTGACAGAGACTCTCACTCTCTCACTCTCTGTCTCTCTGTCTCTCTCACTCTCTGTCTCTCTCACTCTCTGTCTCTCTCACTCTCTGTCTCTCTCACTCTCTCTCTCTCTCTCTCTCTCTCTCTCTCTCTGTCTCTCTCACTCTCTGTCTCTCTCACTCACTCAATCACTCACTCAATCACTCACTCACTCACCGTGTTGTGAAGGTGCTGCCATGTTCTTCCCTCTGTTAGCAGGGTGTAGCTGTGTAGGAGCAGTAGTGCTCTTCCCTCTCCCATCCCCTCCTCTCCCCCTCCCATCTCCTCCTCTCCCCCTCCCATCTCCAGGCCACACACCACTAGGGGTGTTAGGGGATTCTGCTGCCCTCTCTCTCTGAGGTCGCGATGCTTGACCCTGTGGCTGACCCCGGCCACGACCCCGACCCTGCTGACGCCAGGCCGGATCCATGGCGATGACCTGCCACATCACAATACAGGACATTAAAGACCACATGGTCGATGACCTGCCACATCACAATACAGGACATTAAAGACCACATGGTCGATGACCTGCCACATCACAATACAGGACATTAAAGACCACATGGTCGATGACCTGCCACATCACAATACAGGACATTAAAGACCACATGGTCGATGACCTGCCACATCACAATACAGGACATTAAAGACCACATGGTCGATGACCTGCCACATCACAATACAGGACATTAAAGACCACATGGTCGATGACACATATATGATCAGTGAGTGTTTCTGTTTTACCAAAGACCAGTGGTTCATATTGTATGGACCTTATTAACCCAACACCTAGCGACCCCATAAAGAGGATCTCTTGACATAGCAGCTGGGGCGCTGGGCTGACAGCTTTAATATCTCAAATATTTTTAATTGTGCTACAAAATGTATTCTTTATTTTATTTAAAAACATTTTTAAACAGGTGCTCCTTGTAAAAGGGGTCAGTGTAGAGCCCTGTACACTATATTATAGGGTGCCATTTGGGACACAAAGTGTTTTACTACTCATCAGACTGACTTCCTCCTACAGTCTTCACGTCTCTCTCTACAACCCCTGCCAGAAAAACCTATGGAGACTAACTGCGTCCCAAATGGCAACATATTCCCTATGTAGTGCGCTATTTTTTTATATATATACAGGTCCTCGGGATAAACGCCTGACTGCGAGAGAAGGGGACTTCCATGCCCCGGCTGTGAACATGCAGACAGCTACTAAACATAACCAGCTGATAGTCTCATATCAGATGTATCCAGAAAGCAGATTTACACGTCTGAATGAGTTAGCATCATATACCACCACAGGGCTAGCTGTGTTTCTACAGAGGGCTAGCTAACAAACTAGCCGACAGTTTTACTAGCGAGAAAAGCTATAGTTGGCTGTTTTAAAAAGGAGTTATCGCTGAGCTAGCGAGTTCACCAAGACTTGAACGAAATATATATATATATATATCATTGCAAGTTCATGTTGTTGGTGACAGCTAATAGCTAGCCGGCTAGCTAATGGCTAGCTCGCTATGTCGTTCAAGGAAAGTGATAGCGACTCTAACTAATCACAACAAATACACAACTGTAATATTCGTAACACCAACATGCATTACACTACTGAACTTTGAGGAATTAACAAACCTCTGAATTGTGTAATATTGTTTTGTTTCATTGATTAATGTAGACATACCAGACCGTTTCACCTACACACCGCTCGCCTACACAGGACCCACTCACTGCGCAAACTCCGACCGCTGCGGTGCAGGCTGGGAATTGTAGTGATTAACAGTAGTCATTTGTCGTTTTGCTCACTGGTGAGCCGGTGTCTCAAAAACTACAAGTCCAAAAGTATTAACGAAGTAAAAGGGGGCTTTGCAACGTGTCAAACCAACGCTGTGCATAATGTTGGGTTACGGATGTAACCTTGGTTCTCTGAATAGTGTAACGGAAAGTTAAACGATTTATGGAAACACCTCCTCATACGATTTGATTGAGACGCTGAATATGTTTACTGTCTGTTATTCCACTAAGAACTAGGCTGGACACATGACAGTTCATTGCATCCACTGTGGAGACCAGTTTCATAATATGACCATATTTCCCAGCTGCTTGCCGTCGTTTTGAAGTCAACACAGAAAAAACAGGCTTTGTTTTAAGGCATTTTTTTCACCCTGCTCCTATTAGTTCTATTGATCACCGTGGCACCAACTCACCTTCTGAACGGTCTATTGATCACCGTGGCACCAACTCACCTTCTGAACGGTCTATTGATCACCGTGGCACCAACTCTCCTTCTGAACGGTCTATTGATCACCGTGGCACCAACTCTCCTTCCGAACGGTCTATTGATCACCGTGGCACCAACTCTCCTTCTGAACGGTCTATTGATCACCGTGGCACCAACTCTCCTTCTGAACGGTCTATTGATCACCGTGGCACCAACTCTCCTTCTGAACGGTCTATTGATCACCGTGGTACCAACTCTCCTTCTGAACGGTCTATTGATCACCGTGGCACCAACTCTCCTTCTGAACGGTCTATTGATCACCGTGGCACCAACTCTCCTTCCGAACGGTCTATTGATCACCGTGGCACCAACTCTCCTTCCGAACGGTCTATTGATCACCGTGGCACCAACTTGCCTTCCGAACGGTCTATTGATCACCGTGGCACCAAGTCTCCTTCTGAACGGTCTATTGATCACCGTGGCACCAACTCACCTTCTGAACGGTCTATTGTCCAGCCTACTAGAACCCCACGGAGGAAAGGCATGTACAGTTGGCGACCCGTTACTCTACTCAGAGAACCAAGCTTACACCCGTAACCCAACATTCTCGTAGCGGGTCGCCAAATGACCTTTTGGGAGAGGCTGTACCAAAGAGGTCGTTCGGACAACAGTGAGATATAACTCAACTTAGTTCAGATGAGTCCCTGGGACATTCTTGTATACGCCACAGGATGCAAAATAACATAATTACCCAATAGGGTAAAACAGAATTTCAACTGTGGCCTACAACCGTATACACAAGCAAGCTGAAAGCTTGAATTTACAACATCAGGCTTCAAACAGCCTCACTGATGCTTGATAAGTGGTTGATTTTGCAAATACGGACCTTTTTATGTCTCAGGGTTTGATTTTTAAGACAAAATGTTAATTTAGATTTTTTTTAATTTTATTTCACATCCATTAAGTAGAGACTAAAATAATAATAAAACTTTTTTTTTCAGCTTTCAAAATATTGAATGCACCTGTTTAAAAAAGAGAGTTAATAAATACATGGAAACTATATAGAGTGAATTCAGAGAGTATTCAGACCCCTTGACTTTTTCCACATTTTGTTACGTTACAGCCTTATTCTAAAATGGGGAAAGGGGGGAAACCTAGTCAGTTGTACAACTGAATGTATTCAAATGAAATGTGTCTTCCCCATTTAACCCAACCCCTCTGAATCAGAGAGGTGCGATGGGCTGTCTTCATCGACATCCACGTCGATTAAATAAATACAAATCCTCATCAATCTACACACAATGCCCCATATTGACAAAGTGAAAACAGGTTTTTAGAATTTTTTGGGCGAATATATGAAAAATAAACAAACAGAAATACCTTATTTACATTAGTAAAGTCCCTTTGTTATTAGACTCTAAATTGAGATCAGGTGCATCCTGTTTTCCATTGATCATCCTTGACATGTTTCTACAACTTGATTTGAGTTGACCTATGGTAAATTCAATTGATTGGAAAGGCAAACATCTGTCTATATAAGGTCACATAGTTGAATGTGAATGTCAGAGCAAAAACCAAGCCATGAGGTCCAATGAATTGTCCGTAGAGCGCCGAGACAGGATTGTGTCGAGGCACAGATCTGGGGAAGGGTACCAAAACATTTCTGCATCATTGAAGGTCCCCAAGAACACAGTGGCCTCCATCATTTTTAAATGAAAGAAGTTTGGAACCAGCAAGACTCTTCCTCGAGCTGGCCGCCCGGCCAAACTGAGCAATTGGGGGAGAAGGGCTTTTGGTCAGGGAGGTGACCAAGAACCCGATGGTCACTCTGACAGAGCTCCAGAGTTAACCCAGGCCCAAGCACTCTCATTTGTTGACTTCTGTAACCGAAAAAGCCTTGGTTTCATGCATGTTCACATCAGAAGCCTCTTCCCTAAGTTTGTTTTATTCACTGCTTTAGCACACTCTGCCAAACATGATGTCCATGCCGTGTCTGAATCCTGGCTTAGGAAGGCCACTAAAAAATCTGAGATTTCCATCCCCAACTACAACATTTTCCGTCAAGATAGAAATGCCAAAGGGGGAGGAGTTGCAATCTACTGCAGAGATAGCTTGCAAAGTTCTGTCATACTTTCCAGGTCCAAACAGTTCAAGCTTCTAATTAAAAAAATGAATCTCTCCAGAAATAAGTCCTTCACTGTTGCCGCCTGTTATAGACCCCCCTCAGCTCCCAGCTGTGCCCTGGCCACCATATGTGAATTGATTGCCCCTCATCTATCTTCAGAGTTCGTTCTGTTAGGTGACCTAAAATTGGATATGCTTAAAACCTGTTAGGGATAGGGGCAGTATTTTCACATTCGGATGAAAAGCGTGCCCAGAGTAAACTGCCTGCTACTTGGGCCCAGAGTCAAATATTTGCATATTATTAGCAGATTTTGATAGACAACAGTCTGAAGTTTCTAAAACTGTTTGAATGATGTCTGTGAGTATAACAGAACTCATATGGCAGGCAAAAACCTGAGAAAAATCCAACCAGGAAGTGGAAAATTTGAGGGTTGTAGTTTTTAAGTGATTGCCTATCCAAACTACAGTGTCTGTGGGGTCATTTTGCACTTCCTAAGGCTTCCACCAGATGTCAACAGTCTTTAGAACCTTGTTTCATGCTTCTACTGTTACTGGGGTGAGAATAAGAGACCATTCAATCAGTGGACTGCCTGAGGACAATGAGTTGTTTACTGCGCAGTCACGCAGGTGCGCCGTTGCTTCTTTTTCCTCTATAATGAATACGCTATTGTCCGGTTGGAATATTATCGAATATTTATGATAATATTTATGATAAAAAAGACCCTAAGGATTGATTGTAAACATCGTTTGACATGTTTCTACGAACTGTAATGGAACTTTTTGACTTTTCGTCTCGGGTTTTACACTCGCGCATTATGTCTTTGGATAGTGATCTGAACACGCGAACAAAACGGAGGTATTTGGACATAAATATGGAGTTTATCAAACAAAATGAACATTTCTTGTGGAAGTGGGAGTCCTGGGAGTGCATTCCGACGAAGATCAGCAAAGGTAAGTGAAGATTTATAATATTATTTCTGAGTTTTGTTGACTCCAGAACTTGGCAGGTAACTGTATAGCTGGCTTTGATGGCTGAGCTCTGTACTCAGAATATTGAACATTGAACAATGTGCTTTCGCCGTAAAGCTATTTTGAAATCTGTCACAGCGGTTGCATTAAGGAGAAGTGTATCTATAATTCTTTCAATAACTGTTGTAAATTTTATCAACGTTTATGATCAGTATTTTTGTAAATTGATGTGCTCATTCACTGGACTTTTGGGAGGCAAAACATTTTCTGAACATCACGTGCCAATGTAAAATGGGGTTTTTGGATATAAATATGAACTTTATCGAGCAAAACATACATGTATTGTGTAACATGAAGTCCTATGAGTGCCATCTGATGAAGATCATCAAAGGTTAGTGATTAATTTTAGCTGTATTTCTGGTTTTTGTGACGCCTCTCCTTGCTTGGAAAATGGCTGTGTGGTTTTTCTTGTCTCGGTGCTGTCCTAACATAATCTTGTCACGCCCTGACCTGAGAGAGCCTTTTTATGTCTCTATTTAGGTTTGGTCAGGGTGTGATTTGGCATTCTATGTTTGTGTGTAACGGTTGTCATCGGATTGAGACCAAAACGCAGCGGGTATATGTGTACTCATCTTCTTTTATTACGGAAAGAAGGAAAAAAACAAAATAAACATGTACACCAAAAGAAACACAACGACGAATAAACAGTCCTGTAAGGCCATAAGCTATACATGGAACAATCTCCCACAAACACTAAACCAAACACATACCCATATATAGGACTCTCAATCAGAGGCAACGAGAAAACCCCTGCCTTCAATTGAGAGTCCAACATCCAAACCTAGACATAGAAATACAAACATTGAACATAACCCAAAACCCGTAACTAACAAATCAAACCCCCTTTAAATACAACACACACACACCCCAAACCACATAAAACAAATACCCTCTGCCTCTGCCACGTCCTGACCAAAATAAAAAAACAAATACTCCCTCTACTGGTCAGGACGTGACACCGTGTTTCTATGTTTGGTATTTCTTTGTTTCGGCCGGGCATGGTATTCAATCAGGAACAGCTGTATATCGTTGTTGCTGATTGGGAGTCATACTTAGGCAGCCTGTTGTTCCTTTGGGGTTTGTGGGTAGATGTTTTCTGTTACTTTGCCTTATGGAACTGTGTAGTGCCATAACTTGTAAGTGTTCACTTTTCTTAATACTAAAAAGATGAGCATTCATATTCCCGCTGCGTTTTGGTCCTGTGTTCACGACGACCGTTACAAATCTAATGTTTTGCTTTCGCCTTAAAGCCTTTTTGAAATCGGACAATGTGGTTGGATTATCGAGAAGTGTATCTTTAAAATGGGATATAATTGTTGTATGTTTGAGAAATTTGAATGATGAGATTTTTGTTGTTTTGAATTTGCCGCCCTGCTAGTTCACTGGCTGTTGAATAGTGTGTCCCGCAGGTGGGATGCTAGCGTCCCACATACCCCAGAGAGGTTAAGTTTTCTGTTTGTTTCACAAGAAAACATATTTTGCATCTTCAAAGTGGTAGGCATGTTGTGTAAATCAAATGATACGAACCCCCCCCAAAAAAATCTATTTTAATTCCAGGCTGTAAGGCAAGAAAACAGGAAAAATGCCAAGGGGGTCAATACTTTTGCAAGTCACAGTACCCCAACACTCCGTATTCTCCCTGGCCGCCACACTGAGCTAGGCTGAAACACCTGCATTTTGGAGCTGCCTCACTCCAGAAAGCAAGAAAGAGACCATGCAGCTTTATTAAGTCTATGATATACAGTCAAAAGTTTGGACACACAGTCACAGACTGTCCCCTCTGCTACCGCACGGCAAGCGGTACCGGAGCACCAAGTCTAGGTCCAAGAGGCTTATAAACAGCTTCTACCCCCAGGCCATGAGACTCCTGAACATCTAGTCAAATGGCTACCCAGACTATTTGCATTGCCCCCCCTCCTATTTACACCACTGCTACTCTCTGTTATTATCAATGCATAGTCACTTTAGTATCTCTACCTATATGTACATATTACCTCAATTACCTCGACACCGGTGCCACCGCACATTGACACATTGACTCTGTACCGGTACCCCCTGTATATAGCCTCCACATTGACTCTGTACCGGTACCCCCTGTGTATAGCCTCCACATTGACTCTTTACCGGTACCCCCTGCATATAGCCTTCACACTGACTCTGTACCGGTACCCCCTGTATATAGCCTCCACATTGACTCTGTACCGGTACCCCCTGTATATAGCCTCCACATTGACTCTGTACTGGTACCCCCTGTATATAGCCTCCACATTGACTCTGTACCGGTACCCCCCATGTATATAGCCTCCACATTGACTCTGTACTGGTACCCCCTGCATATAGCCTTCACACTGACTCTGTACCGGTACCCCCTGTATATAACCTCCACATTGACTCTGTACCGGTACCCCCTGTATATAGCCTCCACATTGACTCTGTACCGTAATACCCTGTATATAGCCTCCACAGTGACTCTGTACCGGTACCCCCTGTATATAGCCTCCACATTGACCTCTGTACGCGTTACCCCCTTGTATATAGCCTCCACATGACTCTGTACCCCCTGTATATAGCCTCCACATTGACTCTGTACCGGTACCCCCCTGTATATAGCCTCCACATTGACTCTGTACCGGTACCCCCTGTATATAGCCTCCACATTGACTCAGTACCGTAATACCCTGTATATAGCCTCCACATTGACTCAGTACCGTAATACCCTGTATATAGCCTCCACATTGACTCAGTACCGTAATACCCTGTATATAGCCTCCACATTGACTCAGTACCGTAATACCCTGTATATAGCCTCCACGTTGACTCAGTACCGTAATACCCTGTATATAGCCTCCACGTTGACTCAGTACCGTAATACCCTGTATATAGCCTCCACATTGACTCAGTACCGTAATACCCTGTATATATCCTCCACGTTGACTCAGTACCGTAATACCCTGTATATAGCCTCCACATTGACTCAGTACCGTAATACCCTGTATATAGCCTCCACATTGACTCTGTACCGGTACCCCCTGTATATAGCCTCCACATTGACTCTGTACCGGTACCCCCTGTATATAGCCTCCACATTGACTCTGTACCGGTACCCCCTGTATATAGCCTCCACATTGACTCTGTACCGTAATACCCTGTATATAGCCTCCACATTGACTCAGTACCGTAATACCTTGTATATAGCCTCCACATTGACTCTGTACCGTAATACCCTGTATATAGCCTCCACATTGACTCAGTACCGTAATACCCTGTATATAGCCTCCACATTGACTCAGTACCGTAATACCCTGTATATAGCCTCCACATTGACTCAGTACCGTAATACCCTGTATATAGCCTCCACATTGACTCAGTACCCGTAATACCCTGTATATAGCCTCCACATTGACTCAGTACCGTAATACCCTGTATATAGCCTCCACATTGACTCAGTACCGTAATACCCTGTATATAGCCTCCACATTGACTCAGTACCGTAATACCCTGTATATATCCCCGCTATTGTTACATTCTGCTGCTCTTTAATTATTTGTATTTATTGTGTTTATTTAGGTATATATATATATATATATATGAGACTGAGACAGTGCTTCCTTATAAAATGTATTTATTGTGTTTATTTAGGTATATATATATATATGAGACTGAGACAGTGCTTCCTTATAAAATGTATTTATTGTGTTTATTTAGGTATATATATATATATATGAGACTGAGACAGTGCTTCCTTATAAAATGTATTTATTGTGTTTATTTAGGTATATATATATATATATATATGAGACTGAGACAGTGCTTCCTTATAAAATGTATTTATTGTGTTTATTTAGGTATATATATATATATATATATATGAGACTGAGACAGTGCTTCCTTATAAAATGTATTTATTGTGTTTATTGAATTGGTGCTTCAATTTCAAACTTTATTCTTCCATCGCTCATCACTACGGTAACAATACTTTATAATAACTAGATTTTTTTTCTACAACATATTACAACACAAATGATCCAACCAAACCACCAATTCACCTATCCATTGATCCGTTGATTGATTGATTAAACGTCAAGAAGTATTTTGACATTTCAAATACTCTAATCGTTTATTGTTTATTTATTTACAAAATGTTTGTAGACTGACTATACGTTGTGGATCATTTGTAAATGATTTAAATTCTACTGTACAGCATAATAAAGTTAACCAATTGTGTATTATTATTATTGATAATATTAAATCGAATATCAAATATCAATGAAGTAGTATTTTACATCAAATATCACAAATCAATGAAGTATTATGTTACATCAAATATCACCTACAGACATTGGAAACTTTAATAGTGAGCATATATTACATAATAATAGAAAATAAATCACTTTCTAAATCATAAATAATAACAATAACTTATTTTTTGTGGGGGTGGCTTTTAAAAGGATTAGACATAATGTGGTGGTGAATATTTGGTTGGACAGAACAAGACAACAAGAATAAAAAGTAATTCTGACCTGACGTTCTCTTTGTAACTATTCAGAAAAGGGGCTCTGTTTTTTTCGAATAGATTATGTTTGTTTTTTTCTTTCTTATGGCTCTTCAGGTCTCCTGTGGAACGAACCCACTCCAGATACTGAGAGCGTTCAAGTCAACTCTTCTAGTCACTCAAATTCCTCTATACCACCTGTTGTTGTTGTTTAGCGTCCCTTTCCCAACCCACGTTTCTCTGCTTGCTCTTACGTCATTACATTTTTGGTAATTTAGCAAAACGCTCTTTACCCAGAGCAGCTTCCAGTCAGTCAACTATAGTAGTACATCATGTTCTTCGTACAGACGAAACGAACAGTACAGCGGGGACTATTTCTATTCTTCTGTGGTTGCCACTGTACCCATCTCCACCCCTATCTCTACGACCTCCTGGACTGGTGCCACCACTTTCTTCTCCAGTCGGGTGACTCTGCGTTTCAGTCTGCTCTGGCCCGCCTCGTGTTCGGCGAGGAGCCGGGCGTATCGCGTCTGGAGGGACTCCAGCGTTGCTGTCATCCTCTCCACCTTCTCTTCCATGTCCTTGGGGTCCGGGCCCTGCGCCGCCACCTAGTGAACCATCAATACTTTGATTAGTCGATCAGATAATCAATTAATAGCCGAAACTCCTCCATATCCTGGGGTCCGGGTCTTCTACGCCACCTAATCATCAATCAATACATCCACCAGTTGGTCGGTCGGCTAACTGATCAGTCAGTCAATCAATCAATCAGTCAATCAGTCAGTCAATCAGTCAGTCAGTCAGTCAGTCAGTCAGTCAATCAATCAGTCAGTCAATCAATCAGTCAGTCAATCAGTCAGTCAGTCAGTCAGTCAATTAAAAAGTAACTCAGTCAGACTTCCAGGTCCAGTAGGTTCCAGGTCCAGTAGGTCCAGTAGGTTGTCCTATAGCATGGTCCAAGCATCCTGACCTTTACCCTAACCAACCATAACTACTATGTTATAGATGTGTTATAGATGTGTTATAGCTGTGTTATAGCTGTGTTATAGCTGTGTTATAGATGTGTTTTATAGAGGTGTTATAGATGCGTTATAGAGGTGTTATAGAGGTGTTATAAATGTCTTATAGAGGTGTTATAGAGGTGTTATAAATGTGTTATAGCTGTGTTATAGCTGTGTTATAGCTGTGTTATAGATGTGTTATAGCTGTTTTATAGCTGTGTTTTATAGCTGTGTTATAGATGTGTTATAGATGTGTTATAGCTGTGTTATAGCTGTGTTATAGATGTGTTTTATAGAGGTGTTATAGATGCGTTATAGAGGCGTTATAGCTGTGTTATAGATGTGTTATAGCTGTGTTATAGATGTGTTACAGATGTTTTATAGCTGTGTTATAGCTGTGTTATAGATGTGTTATAGCTGTGTTATAGCTGTTTTATAGCTGTGTTATAGCTGTGTTATAGATGTCTTATAGCTGTTTTATAGCTGTGTTATAGATGTGTTTTATAGCTGTGTTATAGCTGTGTTATAGATGTGTTATAGATGTGTTTAAGCTGTGTTATAGATGTGTTATAGCTGTGTTATAGCTGTGTTTTATAGCTGTGTTATAGATGTGTTATAGATGTGTTATAGAGGTGTTATAGAGGTGTTATAGCTGTGTTATAGATGTGTTATAGCTGTGTTTTATAGCTGTGTTATAGATGTGTTAAATATGTTGTAAATATGTTATATAGAGGTGTGTTATATAGAGGTGTTATAGAGGTGTTATAGATGTGTTATATAGAGGTGCTATAGAGGTGTTATAGAGGTGTTATAGAGGAGTTATAGAGGTGTTATAGAGGAGTTATAGAGGTGTTATAGAGGTGTTATAGAGGAGTTATAGAGGTGTTATAGAGGAGTTATAGAGATGTTATAGAGGTGTTATAGAGGTGTTATATAGAGGTGTTATATAGGGGTGTTATATAGAGGTGTTATAGAGGTGTTATAGATGTGTTATAGAGAGGTTATATAGATGTGTTATATAGAGGTGTTATAGAGGAGTTATAGAGGTGTTATAGAGGTGTTATTGAGGTGTTATTGAGGTGTTAAAGAGGTGTTACATAGAGGTGTTATATAGAGGTGTTATAGAGGTGTTATATAGAGGTGTTATATAGAGGTGTTATATAGAGGTGTTATATAGAGGTGTTATAGAGATGTTATAGAGGTGTTATAGAGGTGTTATATAGAGGTGTTATAGAGGTGTTATAGAGGTGTTATATAGGAGTTATAGAGGTGTTATATAGGAGTTATAGAGGTGTTATATAGAGGAGTTATAGAGGAGTTATAGAGATGTTATAGAGGTGTTATATAGAGGTGTTATAGAGGAGTTATAGAGGTGTTATATAGAGGTGTTATAGAGGAGTTATAGAGGTGTTATAGAGGAGTTATAGAGATGTTATAGAGGAGTTATAGAGGTGTTATATAGGGGTGTTATATAGGGGTGTTATATAGGGGTGTTATAGAGGTGTTATAGATGTGTTATAGAGGTGTTATAGAGGAGTTATAGAGATGTTATAGAGGTGTTATAGAGGAGTTATAGAGGTGTTATAGAGGAGTTATAGAGATGTTATAGAGGTGTTATAAAGGTGTTATAGAGGAGTTATAGAGGTGTTATATAGGTGTTATAAATGTGTTATAGAGGAGTTATAGAGATGTTAAAGAGGTGTTATAGAGGAGTTATAGAGGTGTTATAGAGGAGTTATAGAGGTGTTATAAAGGTGTTATAGAGGAGTTATAGAGGTGTTATAGAGGTGTTATATAGGTGTTATAAAGGTGTTATAGAGGAGTTATAGAGATGTTATAGAGGTGTTATAGAGGAGTTATAGAGGTGTTATAGAGGAGTTATAGAGGTGTTATATAGGTGTTATGAAGGTGTTAATAGAGGAGCTATAGAGATGTTATAGAAGTGTTATATAGGGGTGTTCTAGAGGTGTTAATAGAGGAGCTATAGAGATGTTATAGAAGTGTTATATAGGGGTGTTCTAGAGGTGTTATAGAGGAGTTATAGAGGTGTTATAGAGGAGTTATAGAGGTGTTATAAAGGTGTTATAGAGGAGTTATAGAGGAGTTATAGAGGTGTTATAGAGGTGTTATAGAGGTGTTAATAGAGGAGTTATAGAGGAGTTATAGAGGTGTTATAGAGGTGTTATAGAGGTGTTAATAGAGGAGTTATAGAGATGTTATAGAGGTGTTATAGAGGAGTTATAGAGGAGTTATAGAGATGTTATAGAGGTGTTATATAGGGGTGTTCTAGAGGTGTTATAGAGGAGTTATAGAGGTGTTATAGAGGAGTTATAGAGGTGTTATAGAGGTGTTAATAGAGGTGTTATAGAGGTGTTATAGAGGAGTTATAGAGGTGTTATAGAGGTGTTATAGAGGTGTTATAGAGGTGTTAATAGAGGTGTTATAGAGGTGTTATAGAGGAGTTATAGAGGTGTTATAGAGGTGTTAATAGAGGAGTTATAGAGGTGTTAATAGAGGAGTTATAGAGGTGTTAATAGACGAGTTATAGAGGTGTTATAGAGGTGTTATAGAGGAGTTATAGAGGTGTTATAGAGGTGTTATAGAGGTGTTATAGAGGAGTTATAGAGGAGTTATAGAGGTGTTATAGAGGTGTTAATAGAGGAGTTATAGAGGTGTTAATAGAGGAGTTATAGAGGTGTTATAGAGGTGTTATAGAGGTGTTATAGAGGAGTTATAGAGGTGTTATAGAGGTGTTAATAGAGGAGTTATAGAGGAGTTTTAGAGGAGTTATAGAGGTGTTATAGAGGTGTTATAGAGGAGTTATAGAGGTGTTAATAGAGGAGTTATAGAGGTGTTATAGAGGTGTTAATAGAGGAGTTATAGAGGTGTTATAGAGGTGTTATACCTCCAGGTCCAGCAGGTTGTCCTTCATCAGGATCTGCCGTCCCTTCTCCTCCAACATGGCTTTAGCATCGGGATACTCCGACAGGGCCTCCATGAGGTCGTCCTTAGAGAGGCAGAACAGGTCAGAGTACCCAACACTCCTGATGTTAGCAGTCCTCCTGTTTCCAGCCCTGGAACCTGGGATCAGATGAAGCACAGCAACAACTTCTTGAGTTGAGGAATCTTTACTTTAGTATCTAGCAGCAGATCAGGAGACAATGCAGCAGAAATGAAGGGGCGTAGCCATGTTCCTAACTCTGAACCAGTCTGAACCAGTCTGAGTTGTCCTCAGGTGTTTCTAACTCTGAACCAGTCTGAACCAGTCTGAACCAGTCTGAACCAGTCTAAACCAGTCTGAGTTGTCCTCAGGTGTTCCTAACTCTAAACCAGTCTGAACCAGTCTGAACCAGTCTGAACCAGTCTGAGTTGTCCTCAGGTGTTCCTAACTCTGAACCAGTCTGAACCAGTCTGAACCAGTCTGAACCAGTCTGAGTTGTCCTCAGGTGTTCCTAACTCTGAACCAGTCTGAACCAGTCTGAACCAGTCTGAACCAGTCTGAGTTGTCCTCAGGTGTTCCTAACTCTGAACCAGTCTGAACCAGTCTGAACCAGTCTGAACCAGTCTGAGTTGTCCTCAGGTGTTCCTAACTCTGAACCAGTCTGAACCAGTCTGAACCAGTCTGAACCAGTCTGATTTTTCCTCAGGTCTAGTAGTGTTTTACCTCTCTGCCCCAACCTCTTCCGAACGAATGACCTGATAACATATTCTATAAATATAACTTCCTCCAAACCCTTTATGGACAGAATACTGATCTCCCCGAAGTAGCTCCCATCGCTAAGGACGACGAACTGTTTGATCCCGTCGTCGGCGACAACGGCCAGCTTCCCTTCCTTGATGATGTACATCTCTCGTCCGATGTCTCCCTTCTTACAGATGTAATCACCTGGACTGAAGACCTGAGGCTGGAGTTTTAACACCAACTCTACCAGGAGGCCAGCCTCACAGTCTGCAAAGATACGCACCTGGAGAGAGAGAGGGGGGGGAGGGGGGGGGGGGGAGAGAGGGGGGGGGGAGGAGAGGGAGAGAGGGGGGGGAGGGGAGGAGGATGTGAGCGAGGATGGG